>NW_027194242.1:300000-428874 GCF_032444005.1 Ranitomeya imitator
TAGATTGTAGGGTATAAAGTGTAGAGTGTAGGGTATAGAGTGTAGGGTATAGAGTGTATGGTATAGAGTGTAGAGTGTAGGGTATAGAGTGTAGGGTATAGAGTGTAGAGTGTAGGGATTAGAGTGTAGGGTATAGAGTGTAGGGTATAGAGTGTAGGGTGTAGGGTATAGAGTGTAGGGTATAGAGTGTAGAGTGTAGGGTATAGAGTGTAGGGTATAGAGTGTAGGATATAGAGTGTAGGCTATAGAGTGTAGGCTATAGAGTGTAGGCTATAGAGTGTAGAGTATAGAGTGTAGGGTATAGAGTGTAGGGTATAGAATGTAGAGTGTAAAGTGTAGGGTATAGAGTGTAGTGTATAGAGTGTATGTTATAGAGTGTAGGGTATAGAGTGTAAAGTGTAAGGTATAGAGTGTAGTGTATAGAGTGTATGTTATAGAGTGTAGGGTGTAGAGTGTAGAGTGTAGGGTATAGAGTGTAGGGTATAGAGTGTAGGGTATAGAGTGTAGGGTATAGAGTGTAGGGTATAGAGTGTAGGATATACAGTGTATGGTATAGAGTGTAGGGTATAGAGTGTAGAGTGTAGGGTATAGAGTGTAGGGTATAGAGTGTGGGGTATAGAGTGTAGGGTATAGATTGTAGGGTATAGGGTATAGAGTGTATGGTGTAGAGTGTAAGGTATAGAGTGTATAGTGTAGGGTATAGAGTGTAGGGTATAGAGTGTAGGTTATAGAGTGTAGGGTATAGAGTGTAGAGTGTAGGGTATAGAGTGTAGGGTATAGAGTGTAGTGTATAGAGTGTAGTGTATAGAGTGTAGGGTATAGAGTGTAGGGTGTAGAGTGTATGGTATAGAGTGTAGGGTATAGAGTGTAGTGTATAGAGTGTAGTGTATAGAGTGTAGGGTATAGAGTGTAGGGTATAGAGTGTAGAGTGTAGGGTATAGAGTGTATGCTGTAGAGTGTATGGTGTAGAGTGTATGGTATAGAGTGTAGGGTATAGAGTGAAGAGTGTACGGTATAGAGTGTAGGGTATAGAGTGTAGGGTATAGAGTGTATGTTATAGGGTATAGAGTGTAGAGTGTAGGGTATAGAGTTTAGAGTGTAGGGTATGGAGTGTAGGGTATAGAGTGTAAGGTATAGAGTGTAGGGTGTAAAGTGTAGGGTATAGAGTGTATGGTATAGAGTGTAGGGTATAGCGTGTATGGTATAGTGTGTAGGGTATAGAGTGTAGAGTGTAGGGTATAGAGTGTAGGGTATAGAGTGTAGAGTGTAGGGTATAGAGTGCAGGGTGTAGAGTGTAGGGTGTAGAGTGTAGGGATTAGAGTGTAGGGTATAGAGTGTAGAGTGTAGGGTATAGAGTGTAGGGTATAGAGTGTAGAGTGTAGGGATTAGATTGTAGGGTATAGAGTGTAGGGTATAGAGTGTATGGTATAGAGTGTAGGGTATACAGTGTAGAGTGTATGGTATAGAGTGTAGGGTATAAAGTGTAGAGTGTAGGGTATAGAGTGTATGGTATAGAGTGTAGGGTGTAGAGTGTATGGTATAGAGTGTAGAGTGTAGGGTATAGAGTGTAGGGTATAGAGTGTAGAGTGTAGAGTATAGAGTGTAGGGTACAGAGTGCAGAGTGTAGGGTATAGAGTGTAGGGTATATAGTGTAGAGTGTAGGGTATAGAGTGTAAAGTGTAGGGTATAGAGTGTAGGGTATAGAGTGTAGGGTATAGAGTGTAGAGTGTAGGGTATAGAGTGTAGGGTATAGAGTGTAGGGTATAGAGTGTAGGGTATAGAGTGTAGAGTGTAGGGTATAGAGTGTAGGGTATAGAGTGTAGGGTATAGAGTGTAGCGTATAGAGTGTAGAGTGTAGGGTATAGAGTGTAGGGTATAGAGTGTAGGGTATAGAGTTTAGAGTGTAGGGTATAGAGTGTAGGGTATAAAGTGTAAGGTATAGAGTGTAGAGTGTAGGGTATAGAGTGTAGGGTATAGAGTGTAGGGTATAGAGTGTAGGGTATAGAGTGTAGGGTAAAGAGTGTAGAGTGTAGGGTACAGAGTGCAGGGTGTAGAGGGTAGGGTATAGAGTGTAGAGTGTAGGGTGTAGAGTGTAGGGTATAGAGTGTAGGGTGTAGAGTGTAGGGTGTAGGGTATAGAGTGTAGGGTATAGAGTGCAGGGTATAGAGTGTAGGGTGTAGAGTGTAGGGTGTAGAGTGTAGGGTATAGTGTGTAGGGTATAGAGTGTAGGGTATAGAGTGTAGGGTGTGGGGTTAGAGTGTAGAGTGTATGGTATAGAGTGTAGGGTATAGAGTGTAGGGTATAGAGTGTAGGGTATAGAGTGTATGTTATAGAGTGTAGGGTATAGAGTGTAGAGTGTAGGGTATAGAGTTTAGAGTGTAGGGTATAGAGTGTAGGGTATAGAGTGTAGGGTATAGAGTGTAGGGTATAGAGTGTAGGGTATAGGGTGTAGGGTATAGAGTGTAGGGTATAGAGTGTATGGTAAAGAGTGTAGAGTGCAGGGTATAGAGTGTAGGGTACAGAGTGTAGGGTGTAGAGTGTAGGGTGCAGAGTGTAGGGTGTAGAGTGTAGCGTATAGAGTGTAGGGAGTAGAGTGTAGGGTATAGAGTGTAGAGTGTAGGGTATAGAGTGTATGGTATAGAGTTTAGGGTGTAGAGTGTAGGGTATAGAGTGTAGAGTTTAGGGTATAGAGTGTGGGGCATAGAGTGTATGGTATACAGTGTAGAGTGTAGAGTGTAGGGTATAGAGTGTAGCGTATAGAGCGTAGGGTGTAGGGTATAGAGTGTAGGGTATAGAGTGTAGAGTGTAGGGTATAGAGTGCAGGGTATAGAGCTTAGGGTGTAGAGTGTAGGGTATAGAGTGTAGAGTTTAGGGTATAGAGTGTGGGGCATAGAGTGTATGGTATACAGTGTAGAGTGTAGGGTATAGAGTGTATAGTGTAGGGTATAGAGTGTAGCGTATAGAGCGTAGGGTGTAGGGTATAGAGTGTAGGGTATAGAGTGTAGGGTATAGAGTGTAGGGTATAGAGCTTAGGGTGTAGAGTGTAGGGTATAGAGTGTAGAGTTTAGGGTATAGAGTGTAGGGTATAGAGTGTAGGTTATAGAGTGTAGCGTATAGAGCGTAGGGTGTAGGGTATAGACTGTAGGGTATAGAGTGTAGGGTATAGAGTGTAGGGTATAGAGTGTAGGGTATAGAGTGTATGGTATAGAGTGTAGGGTATAAAGTGTAGAGTGTAAGGTATAGAGTGTAGGGTATAGAGTGTAGGTTATAGAGTGTAGCGTATAGAGCGTAGGGTGTAGGGTATAGAGTGTAGGGTATAGAGTGTAGGGTATAGAGTGTAGGGTATAGAGAGTATGGTATAGAGCTTAGGGTGTAGAGTGTAGGATATAGAATGTAGAGTTTAGGGTAGAGAGTGTGGGGCATAGAGTGTATGGTATACAGTGTAGAGTGTAGGGTATAGAGTGTATAGTGTAGGGTATAGAGTGTAGGGTATAGAGTGTATGGTATAGAGTGTAGGGTATAAAGTGTAGAGTGTAGGGTATAGAGTGTATGGTATAGAGTGTAGGGTATAAAGTGTAGAGTGTAGGGTATAGAGTGTAGGGTATAGAGTGTAGGCTATAGAGTGTAGAGTTTAGAGTGTAGGGTATAGAATGTAGAGTGTAGGGTGTAGAGTGTAAAGTGTAGGGTATAGAGTGTAGGATATAGAGTGTAGAGTGTAGGGTATAGAGTGTAGGGTATACAGTGTATGGTATAGAGTGTAGGGTATAGAGTGTAGAGTGTAGGGTATAGAGTGTAGGGTATAGAGTGTAGGGTATAGAGTGAAGGGTATAGATTGTAGGGTATAGGGTATAGGGTATAGAGTGTATGGTGTAGAGTGTAGGGTATAGAGTGTAGGGTGTAGGGTGTAGAGTGTGGGGTGTAGAGTGGTGTAGAGTGTAGGATTTAGAGTGTATGGTATAGAGTGTAGGGTATAGAGTATAGCGTGTATGGTATAGAGTGTAGTGTATAGAGTGTAGGGTATAGGGTATAGAGTGTAGGGTATAGAGTGTAGGGTATAGATTTTAGAGTGTAGGGTATAGAGTGTAAGGTATAAAGTGTATGGTATAGAGTGTAGGGTATAAAGTGTATGGTATAGAGTGTATAGTGTAGGGTATAGAGTGTAAGGTATAGAGTGTAGGTTATAGAGTGTAGGGTATAGAGTGTAGAGTGTAGGGTATAGAGTGTATGGTATAGAGTGTAGGGTGTAGAGTGTATGGTATAGAGTGTAGGGTATAGAGGGTAGTGTATAGAGTGTAGTGTATAGAGTGTAGGGTATAGAGTGTAGGGTATAGAGTGTAAATTGTAGGGTATAGAGTGTTTGCTGTAGAGTGTATGGTGTAGAGTGTATGGTATAGAGTGTAGGGTATAGAGTGTAGAGTGTACGGTATAGAGTGTAGGGTATAGAGTGTAGGGTATAGAGTGTATGTTATAGGGTATAGAGTGTAGAGTGTAGGGTATAGAGTTTAGAGTGTAGGGTATAGAGTGTAGGGTATAGAGTGTAAGGTATAGAGTGTAGGGTGTAGAGTGTAGGGTATAGAGTGTAGGGTATAGAGTGTATGGTATAGAGTGTAGGGTATAGAGTGTATGGTATAGAGTGTAGGGTATAGAGTGTAGAGTGTAGGGTATAGAGCTTAGGGTGTAGAGTGTAGGGTATAGAGTGTAGAGTTTAGGGTATAGAGTGTGGGGCATAGAGTGTATGGTATACAGTGTAGAGTGTAGGGTATAGAGTGTATAGTGTAGGGTATAGAGTGTAGGGTATAGAGTGTAGGGTATAGAGTGTATGGTATAGAGTGTAGGGTATAAAGTGTAGAGTGTAGGGTATAGAGTGTAGGGTATAGAGTGTATGGTATAGAGTGTAGAGTGTAGGGTATAGAGTGTAGGGTATAGAGTGTAGAGTGTAGGGTATAGAGTGTAGGGTATAGAGTGTAGAGTGTAGGGTATAGAGTGTAGGGTATAGAGTGTAGGGTGTAGGATATAGAGTGTAGGCTATAGAGTGTAGGCTATAGAGTGTAGGCTATAGAGTGTAGAGTATAGAGTGTAGGGTATAGAGTGTAGGGTATAGAATGTAGAGTGTAAAGTGTAGGGTATAGAGTGTAGTGTATAGAGTGTATGTTATAGAGTGTAGGGTATAGAGTGTAGGGTATAGAGTGTAGAGTGTAGGGTATAGAGTGTAGGGTATAGAGTGTAAGGTGTAGAGTGTAGGGATTAGAGTGTAGGGTATAGAGTGTAGAGTGTACGGTATAGAGTGTAGGGTATAGAGTGTAGGGTATAGAATGTAGAGTGTAAAGTGTAGGGTATAGAGTGTAGTGTATAGAGTGTATGTTATAGAGTGTAGGGTATAGAGTGTAGGGTATAGAGTGTAGAGTGTAGGGTATAGAGTGTAGGGTATAGAGTGTAAGGTGTAGAGTGTAGGGATTAGAGTGTAGGGTATAGAGTGTAGAGTGTACGGTATAGAGTGTAGGGTATAGAGTGTAGGGTATAGAGTGTATGTTATAGGGTATAGAGTGTAGAGTGTAGGGTATAGAGTTTAGAGTGTAGGGTATAGAGTGTAGGGTATAGAGTGTAAGGTATAGAGTGTAGGGTGTAGAGTGTAGGGTATAGAGTGTAGGGTATAGAGTGTATGGTATAGAGTGTAGGGTATAGAGTGTATGGTATAGAGTGTAGGGTATAGAGTGTAGAGTGTAGGATATAGAGCTTAGGGTGTAGAGTGTAGGGTATAGAGTGTAGAGTTTAGGGTATAGAGTGTGGGGCATAGAGTGTATGGTATACAGTGTAGAGTGTAGGGTATAGAGTGTATAGTGTAGGGTATAGAGTGTAGGGTATAGAGTGTATGGTATAGATTGTAGGGTATAAAGTGTAGAGTGTAGGGTATAGAGTGTAGGGTATAGAGTGTATGGTATAGAGTGTAGAGTGTAGGGTATAGAGTGTAGGGTATAGAGTGTAGAGTGTAGGGATTAGAGTGTAGGGTATAGAGTGTAGGGTATAGAGTGTAGGGTGTAGGGTATAGAGTGTAGGGTATAGAGTGTAGAGTGTAGGGTATAGAGTGTAGGGTATAGAGTGTAGGATATAGAGTGTAGGCTATAGAGTGTAGGCTATAGAGTGTAGGCTATAGAGTGTAGAGTATAGAGTGTAGGGTATAGAGTGTAGGGTATAGAATGTAGAGTGTAAAGTGTAGGGTATAGAGTGTAGTGTATAGAGTGTATGTTATAGAGTGTAGGGTATAGAGTGTAAAGTGTAAGGTATAGAGTGTAGTGTATAGAGTGTATGTTATAGAGTGTAGGGTGTAGAGTGTAGAGTGTAGGGTATAGAGTGTAGGGTATAGAGTGTAGGGTATAGAGTGTAGGGTATAGAGTGTAGGGTATAGAGTGTAGGATATACAGTGTATGGTATAGAGTGTAGGGTATAGAGTGTAGAGTGTAGGGTATAGAGTGTAGGGTATAGAGTGTGGGGTATAGAGTGTAGGGTATAGATTGTAGGGTATAGGGTATAGAGTGTATGGTGTAGAGTGTAAGGTATAGAGTGTATAGTGTAGGGTATAGAGTGTAGGGTATAGAGTGTAGGTTATAGAGTGTAGGGTATAGAGTGTAGAGTGTAGGGTATAGAGTGTAGGGTATAGAGTGTAGTGTATAGAGTGTAGTGTATAGAGTGTAGGGTATAGAGTGTAGGGTGTAGAGTGTATGGTATAGAGTGTAGGGTATAGAGTGTAGTGTATAGAGTGTAGTGTATAGAGTGTAGGGTATAGAGTGTAGGGTATAGAGTGTAGAGTGTAGGGTATAGAGTGTATGCTGTAGAGTGTATGGTGTAGAGTGTATGGTATAGAGTGTAGGGTATAGAGTGAAGAGTGTACGGTATAGAGTGTAGGGTATAGAGTGTAGGGTATAGAGTGTATGTTATAGGGTATAGAGTGTAGAGTGTAGGGTATAGAGTTTAGAGTGTAGGGTATGGAGTGTAGGGTATAGAGTGTAAGGTATAGAGTGTAGGGTGTAAAGTGTAGGGTATAGAGTGTATGGTATAGAGTGTAGGGTATAGCGTGTATGGTATAGTGTGTAGGGTATAGAGTGTAGAGTGTAGGGTATAGAGTGTAGGGTATAGAGTGTAGAGTGTAGGGTATAGAGTGCAGGGTGTAGAGTGTAGGGTGTAGAGTGTAGGGATTAGAGTGTAGGGTATAGAGTGTAGAGTGTAGGGTATAGAGTGTAGGGTATAGAGTGTAGAGTGTAGGGATTAGATTGTAGGGTATAGAGTGTAGGGTATAGAGTGTATGGTATAGAGTGTAGGGTATACAGTGTAGAGTGTATGGTATAGAGTGTAGGGTATAAAGTGTAGAGTGTAGGGTATAGAGTGTATGGTATAGAGTGTAGGGTGTAGAGTGTATGGTATAGAGTGTAGAGTGTAGGGTATAGAGTGTAGGGTATAGAGTGTAGAGTGTAGAGTATAGAGTGTAGGGTACAGAGTGCAGAGTGTAGGGTATAGAGTGTAGGGTATATAGTGTAGAGTGTAGGGTATAGAGTGTAAAGTGTAGGGTATAGAGTGTAGGGTATAGAGTGTAGGGTATAGAGTGTAGAGTGTAGGGTATAGAGTGTAGGGTATAGAGTGTAGGGTATAGAGTGTAGGGTATAGAGTGTAGAGTGTAGGGTATAGAGTGTAGGGTATAGAGTGTAGGGTATAGAGTGTAGCGTATAGAGTGTAGAGTGTAGGGTATAGAGTGTAGGGTATAGAGTGTAGGGTATAGAGTTTAGAGTGTAGGGTATAGAGTGTAGGGTATAAAGTGTAAGGTATAGAGTGTAGAGTGTAGGGTATAGAGTGTAGGGTATAGAGTGTAGGGTATAGAGTGTAGGGTATAGAGTGTAGGGTAAAGAGTGTAGAGTGTAGGGTACAGAGTGCAGGGTGTAGAGGGTAGGGTATAGAGTGTAGAGTGTAGGGTGTAGAGTGTAGGGTATAGAGTGTAGGGTGTAGAGTGTAGGGTGTAGGGTATAGAGTGTAGGGTATAGAGTGCAGGGTATAGAGTGTAGGGTGTAGAGTGTAGGGTGTAGAGTGTAGGGTATAGTGTGTAGGGTATAGAGTGTAGGGTATAGAGTGTAGGGTGTGGGGTTAGAGTGTAGAGTGTATGGTATAGAGTGTAGGGTATAGAGTGTAGGGTATAGAGTGTAGGGTATAGAGTGTAGGGTATAGAGTGTATGTTATAGAGTGTAGGGTATAGAGTGTAGAGTGTAGGGTATAGAGTTTAGAGTGTAGGGTATAGAGTGTAGGGTATAGAGTGTAGGGTATAGAGTGTAGGGTATAGAGTGTAGGGTATAGGGTGTAGGGTATAGAGTGTAGGGTATAGAGTGTATGGTAAAGAGTGTAGAGTGCAGGGTATAGAGTGTAGGGTACAGAGTGTAGGGTGTAGAGTGTAGGGTGCAGAGTGTAGGGTGTAGAGTGTAGCGTATAGAGTGTAGGGAGTAGAGTGTAGGGTATAGAGTGTAGAGTGTAGGGTATAGAGTGTAGAGTGTAGGGAGTAGAGTGTAGAGTGTAGGGTATAGAGTGTAGAGTGTAGGGTGTAGGGTATAGAGTGTAGGGTATAGAGTGTAGGGTGTAGAGTGTAGGGTATAGAGTGTAGAGTGTAGGGTATAGAGTGTAGGGTATAGAGTGTAGGGTATAGAGTGTAGGGTGTAGAGTGTAGGGTATAGAGTGCAGGTTGTAGAGTGTAGGGTATAGAGTGTAGGGTGCAGAGTGTAGGGTATAGAGTGTATAGTGTAGGGTATAGAGTGTAGGGTATAGAGTGTATCGTGTAGGGTATAGAGTGTATGCTATAGAGTGTATGGTGTAGAGTGTATGGTGTAGAGTGTATGGTGTAGAGTGTAGGGTATAGAGTGTAGGGTATAGAGTGTATGGTATAGAGTGTAGAGTGTAGGGTATAGAGTGTAGGGTATAGAGTGTAGAGTGTAAGGATTAGAGTGTAGGGTATAGAGTGTAGAGTGTAGGGTATAGAGTGTAGGGTATAGAGTGTAGAGTGTAGGGTATAGAGTGTAGGGTATAGAGTGTAGGGTGTAGGATATAGAGTGTAGGCTATAGAGTGTAGGCTATAGAGTGTAGGCTATAGAGTGTAGAGTATAGAGTGTAGGGTATAGAGTGTAGGGTATAGAATGTAGAGTGTAAAGTGTAGGGTATAGAGTGTAGTGTATAGAGTGTATGTTATAGAGTGTAGGGTATAGAGTGTAGAGTGTAAGGTATAGAGTGTAGTGTATAGAGTGTATGTTATAGAGTGTAGGGTGTAGAGTGTAGAGTGTAGAGTATAGAGTGTAGGGTAAAGAGTGTAGGGTATAGAGTGTAGGGTATAGAGTGTAGGGTATACAGTGTAGGGTATAGAGTGTAGGGTATACAGTGTATGGTATAGAGTGTAGGGTATAGAGTGTAGAGTGTAGGGTATAGAGTGTAGGGTATAGAGTGTGGGGTATAGAGTGTGGGGTATAGATTGTAGGGTATAGGGTATAGAGTGTATGGTGTAGAGTGTAAGGTATAGAGTGTATAGTGTAGGGTATAGAGTGTAGGGTATAGAGTGTAGGTTATAGAGTGTAGGGTATAGAGTGTAGAGTGTAGGGTATAGAGTGTATGGTATAGAGTGTAGGGTGTAGAGTGTATGGTATAGAGTGTAGGGTATAGAGTGTAGTGTATAGAGTGTAGTGTATAGAGTGTAGGGTATAGAGTGTAGGGTATAGAGTGTAGAGTGTAGGGTATAGAGTGTATGCTGTAGAGTGTATGGTGTAGAGTGTATGGTATAGAGTGTAGGGTATAGAGTGTAGAGTGTACGGTATAGAGTGTAGGGTATAGAGTGTAGGGTATAGAGTGTATGTTATAGGGTATAGAGTGTAGAGTGTAGGGTATAGAGTTTAGAGTCTAGGGTATAGAGTGTAGGGTATAGAGTGTAAGGTATAGAGTGTAGGGTATAGCGTGTATGGTATAGAGTGTAGGGTATAGAGTGTAGAGTGTAGGGTATAGAGTGTAGGGTATAGAGTGTAGAGTGTAGGGTATAGAGTGTAGGGTATAGAGTGTAGGGTGTAGAGTGTAGGGTGTAGAGTGTAGGGATTAGAGTGTAGGGTATAGAGTGTAGAGTGTAGGGTTTAGAGTGTAGGGTGTAGAGTGTAGAGTGTAGGGATTAGATTGTAGGGTATAGAGTGTAGGGTATAGAGTGTATGGTATAGAGTGTAGGGTATACAGTGTAGAGTGTATGGTATAGAGTGTAGGGTATAAAGTGTAGAGTGTAGGGTATAGAGTGTATGGTATAGAGTGTAGGGTGTAGAGTGTATGGTATAGAGTGTAGAGTGTAGGGTATAGAGTGTAGGGTATAGAGTGTAGGGTATAGAGTGTAGAGTGTAGGGTATAGAGTGTAGGGTACAGAGTGCAGAGTGTAGGGTATAGAGTGTAGGGTATAGAGTGTAGAGTGTAGGGTATAGAGTGTAAAGTGTAGGGTATAGAGTGTAGGGTATAGAGTGTAGGGTATAGAGTGTAGAGTGTAGGGTATAGAGTGTAGGGTATAGAGTGTAGGGTATAGAGTGTAGGGTATAGAGTGTAGAGTGTAGGGTATAGAGTGTAGGGTATAGAGTGTAGGGTATAGAGTGTAGGGTATAGAGTGTAGAGTGTAGGGTATAGAGTGTAGGGTATAGAGTGTAGGGTATAGAGTTTAGAGTGTAGGGTATAGAGTGTAGAGTGTAGGGTATAGAGTGTAGGGTATAGAGTGTAGGGTATAGAGTTTAGAGTGTAGGGTATAGAGTGTAGGGTATAGAGTGTAAGGTATAGAGTGTAGAGTGTAGGGTATAGAGTGTAGGGTATAGAGTGTAGGGTATAGAGTGTAGGGTATAGAGTGTAGGGTATAGAGTGTAGGGTAAAGAGTGTAGAGTGTAGGGTACAGAGTGCAGGGTGTAGAGGGTAGGGTATAGAGTGTAGAGTGTAGGGTGTAGAGTGTAGGGTATAGAGTGTAGGGTGTAGAGTGTAGGGTGTACGGTATAGAGTGTAGGGTATAGAGTGCAGGGTATAGAGTGTAGGGTGTAGAGTGTAGAGTGTAGGGTGTAGAGTGTAGGGTATAGAGTGTAGGGTATAGAGTGTAGGGAATAGAGTGTAGGGTGTAGGGATTAGAGTGTAGGGTGTAGAGTGTATGGTATAGAGTGTAGGGTATAGAGTGTATGTTATAGAGTGTAGGGTATAGAGTGTAGAGTGTAGGGTATAGAGTTTAGAGTGTAGGGTATAGAGTGTAGGGTATAGAGTGTAGGGTATAGAGTGTTGGGTATAGAGTGTAGGGTATAGGGTGTAGGGTATAGAGTGTAGGGTATAGAGTGTAGGGTAAAGAGTGTAGAGTGTAGGGTATAGAGTGTAGGGTACAGAGTGTAGGGTGTAGAGTGTAGGGTGTAGAGTGTAGCATATAGAGTGTAGGGTATAGAGTGTAGGGTATAGAGTGTAGGGTATAGAGTGTAGGGTATAGAGTGTAGGGTGTAGAGTGTAGGGTGTAGAATTTAGGGTATAGAGTGTAGGGTATAGAGTGTAGGGTAAAGAGTGTAGGGTATGGAGTGTAGGGTGTATAGTGTAGGGTGTAGAGTGTAGGGTATAGAGTGTAGGGAGTAGAGTGTAGGGTATAGAGTGTAGAGTGTAGGGTATAGAGTGTAGAATGTAGGGAGTAGAGTGTAGAGTGTAGGGTATAGAGTGCAGAGTGTAGGGTGTAGGGTATAGAGTGTAGGGTATAGAGTGTAGGGTGTAGAGTGTAGTGTATAGAGTGTAGAGTGTAGGGTATAGAGTGTAGGGTGTAGGGTATAGAGTGTGGCGTATAGAGTATAGGGTGTAGAGTGTAGGGTATAGAGTGTAGGGTGTAGGGTATAGAGTGTAGAGTGTAGGGTATAGAGTGTAGGGTATAGAGTGTAGGGAATAGAGTGTAGGGTGTAAGGTGTAGAGTGTAGGGTATAGAGTGTTAGGTATATATACTGTAGGGTATAGAGTGTAGGCTATAGAGTGTAGGGTATAGAGTGTAGAGTGTAGGGTATAGAGTGTAGGGTATAGAGTGTAGGGTATAGAGTGTAGGGTATAGGGTATAGAGTGTAAGGTGTAGAGTGTAGGGTGTAGAGTGTAGGGTATAGAGTGTAGGGTATAGAGTGTAGGGTATAGAGTGTAGGGTGTAGGGTATAGAGTGTAGGGTATAGAGTGTAGGGTATAGAGTGTAGGGTATAGAGTGTAGGGTATAGAGTGTATGGTATAGAGTGTAGGGTATAGAGTGTAGGGTGTAGAGTGTAGGGTATAGAGTGTAGGGTATAGAGTGTAGGGTACAGAGTGCAGAGTGTAGGGTATAGAGTGTAAAGTGTAGGGTATAGAGTGTAGGGTATAGAGTGTAGGGTATAGAGTGTAGAGTGTAGGGTATAGAGTGTAGAGTTTAGGGTATAGAGTGTGGGGCATAGAGTGTATGGTATACAGTGTAGAGTGTAGGGTATAGAGTGTATAGTGTAGGGTATAGAGTGTAGGGTATAGAGTGTAGGGTATAGAGTGTAGGGTATAGAGTGTAGGGTGTAGGGTATAGAGTGTAGGGTATAGAGTGTAGGGTATAGAGTGTAGGGTATAGAGTGTAGGGTATAGAGTGTATGGTATAGAGTGTAGGGTATAGAGTGTAGGGTGTAGAGTGTAGGGTATAGAGTGTAGGGTATAGAGTGTAGGGTACAGAGTGCAGAGTGTAGGGTATAGAGTGTAAAGTGTAGGGTATAGAGTGTAGGGTATAGAGTGTAGGGTATAGAGTGTAGAGTGTAGGGTATAGAGTGTAGAGTTTAGGGTATAGAGTGTGGGGCATAGAGTGTATGGTATACAGTGTAGAGTGTAGGGTATAGAGTGTATAGTGTAGGGTATAGAGTGTAGGGTATAGAGTGTAGGGTATAGAGTGTATGGTATAGAGTGTAGGGTATAAAGTGTAGAGTGTAGGGTATAGAGTGTAGGGTATAGAGTGTATGGTATAGAGTGTAGAGTGTAGGGTATAGAGTGTAGGGTATAGAGTGTAGAGTGTAGGGATTAGAGTGTAGGGTATAGAGTGTAGGGTATAGTGTGTAGAGTGTAGGGTATAGAGTGTAGGGTATAGAGTGTAGAGTGTAGGGTATAGAGTGTAGGGTATAGAGTGTAGGGTGTAGGATATAGAGTGTAGGCTATAGAGTGTAGGCTATAGAGTGTAGAGTATAGAGTGTAGGGTATAGAGTGTAGGGTATAGAATGTAGAGTGTAAAGTGTAGGGTATAGAGTGTAGTGTATAGAGTGTATGTTATAGAGTGTAGGGTATAGAGTGTAGAGTGTAAGGTATAGAGTGTAGTGTATAGAGTGTATGTTATAGAGTGTAGGGTGTAGAGTGTAGGGTATAGAGTGTAGGGTATAGAGTGTAGGGTATAGAGTGTAGGGTATAGAGTGTAGGGTATACAGTGTATGGTATAGAGTGTAGGGTATAGAGTGTAGAGTGTAGGGTATAGAGTGTAGGGTATAGAGTGTGGGGTATAGAGTGTAGGGTTTAGATTGTAGGGTATAGGGTATAGAGTGTATGGTGTAGAGTGTAAGGTATAGAGTGTATAGTGTAGGGTATAGAGTGTAGGGTATAGAGTGTAGGTTATAGAGTGTAGGGTATAGAGTGTAGAGTGTAGGGTGTAGAGTGTATGGTATAGAGTGTAGGGTATAGAGTGTAGTGTATAGAGTGTAGTGTATAGAGTGTAGGGTATAGAGTGTAGGGTATAGAGTGTAGAGTGTAGGGTATAGAGTGTATGCTGTAGAGTGTATGGTGTAGAGTGTATGGTATAGAGTGTACGGTATAGAGTGTAGGGTATAGAGTGTAGGGTATAGAGTGTAGGGTATAGAGTGTATGTTATAGGGTATAGAGTGTAGAGTGTAGGGTATAGAGTTTAGAGTGTAGGGTATAGAGTGTAGGGTATAGAGTGTATGGTATAGAGTGTAGGGTATAGAGTGTATGGTATAGAGTGTAGAGTATAGAGTGTTGAGTGTAGGGTATAGAGTGTAGGGTATAGAGTGTAGAGTGTAGGGTATAGAGTGTAGGGTATAGAGTGTAGGGTGTAGAGTGTAGGGTGTAGAGTGTAGGGATTAGAGTGTAGGGTATAGAGTGTAGAGTGTAGGGTATAGAGTGGAGGGTATAGAGTGTAGAGTGTAGGGATTAGATTGTAGGGTATAGAGTGTAGGGTATAGAGTGTATGGTATAGAGTGTAGGGTATACAGTGTAGAGTGTATGGTATAGAGTGTAGGGTATAAAGTGTAGAGTGTAGGGTATAGAGTGTATGGTATAGAGTGTAGGGTGTAGAGTGTATGGTATAGAGTGTAGAGTGTAGGGTATAGAGTGTAGGGTATAGAGTGTAGGGTATAGAGTGTAGAGTGTAGGGCTTAGAGTGTAGGGTACAGAGTGCAGAGTGTAGGGTATAGAGTGTAGGGTATATAGTGTAGAGTGTAGGGTATAGAGTGTAAAGTGTAGGGTATAGAGTGTAGGGTATAGAGTGTAGAGTGTAGGGTATAGAGTGTAGGGTATAGAGTGTAGGGTATAGAGTGTAGGGTATAGAGTGTAGAGTGTAGGGTATAGAGTGTAGGGTATAGAGTGTAGGGTATAGAGTGTAGGGTATAGAGTGTAGAGTGTAGGGTATAGAGTGTAGGGTATAGAGTGTAGGGTATAGAGTGTAGGTTATAGAGTGTAGGGTAAAGAGTGTAGAGTGTAGGGTACATAGTGCAGGGTGTAGAGGGTAGGGTATAGAGTGTAGAGTGTAGGGTGTAGAGTGTAGGGTATAGAGTGTAGGGTGTAGAGTGTAGGGTGTAGGGTATAGAGTGTAGGGTATAGAGTGTAGGGTATAGAGTGTAGGGTGTAGAGTGTAGAGTGTAGGGTGTAGAGTGTAGGGTATAGAGTGTAGGGTATAGAGTGTAGGGTATAGAGTGTAGGGTGTAGGGATTAGAGTGTAGGGTGTAGAGTGTATGGTATAGAGTGTAGCTTATAGAGTGTAGGGTATAGAGTGTAGGGTATAGAGTGTATCTTATAGAGTATAGGGTATAGAGTGTAGAGTGTAGGGTATAGAGTGTAGGGTATAGAGTGTAGGGTATAGAGTGTAGGGTATAGGGTGTAGGGTATAGAGTGTAGGGTATAGAGTGTAGGGTAAAGAGTGTAGAGTGTAGGGTATAGAGTGTAGGGTACAGAGTGTAGGGTGTAGAGTGTAGGGTGTAGAGTGTAGCGTATAGAGTGTAGGGTATAGAGTGTAGGGTATAGAGTGTAGGGTATAGAGTGTAGGGTATAGAGTGTAGGGTGTAGAGTGTAGGGTGTAGAGTGTAGGGTATAGAGTGTAGGGTAAAGAGTGTAGGGTATAGAGTGTAGGGTATAGAGTGTAGGGTGTAGAGTGTAGGGTGTAGAGTGTAGGGTATAGAGTGTAGGGAGTAGAGTGTAGGGTATAGAGTGTAGAGTGTAGGGTATAGAGTGTAGAGTGTAGGGAGTAGAGTGTAGAGTGTAGGGTATAGAGTGTAGAGTGTAGGGTGTAGGGTATAGAGTGTAGGGTGTAGAGTGTAGGGTATAGAGTGTAGAGTGTAGGGTATAGAGTGTAGGGTGTAGGGTATAGAGTGTGGCGTATAGAGTATAGGGTGTAGCGTGTAGGGTATAGAGTGTAGGGTGTAGGGTATAGAGTGTAGAGTGTAGGGTATAGAGTGTAGGGTATAGAGTGTAGGGTATAGAGTGTAGGGTATAGAGTGTAGGGAATAGAGTGTAGGGTGTAAGGTGTAGAGTGTAGGGTATAGAGTGTAGGGTATATACTGTAGGGTATGGAGTGTAGGCTATAGAGTGTAGGGTATAGAGTGTAGAGTGTAGGGTATAGAGTGTAGGGTATAGAGTGTAGGGTATAGGGTATAGAGTGTAAGGTGTAGAGTGTAGGGTGTAGAGTGTAGGGTATAGAGTGTAGGGTATAGAGTGTAGGGTGTAGGGTATAGAGTGTAAGGTATAGAGTGTAGGGTATAGAGTGTAGGGTATAGAGTGTAGAGTGTATGGTATAGAGTGTAGAGTGTAGGGTATAGAGTGTAGGGTATAGACTGTAGGGTATAGAGTGTGGCGTATAGATTGTAGGGTATAGAGTGTAGAGTGTAGGGTATAGAATGTAGGGTATAGAGTGTAGGGTATAGAGTGTAGGGAATAGAGTGTAGAGTGTAAGGTATAGAGTGTAGAGTGTAAGGTATAGAGTGTAGAGCGTAGGGTATAGACTGTAGGGTGTAGAGTGTAGGGAGTAGAGTGTAGGGTATAGAGTGTAGAGTGTAGGGTATAGAGTGCAGGGTATAGAGTGTAGAGTATAGAGTGTAGAGTGTAGGCTATAGAGTGTAGGGTATAGAGTGTAGAGTGTAGGGTATAGAGTGTAGGGTATAGAGTGTAGGGTATAGAGTGTAGGGTGTAGAGTGTAGGGTATAGAGTGCAGGTTGTAGAGTGTAGGGTATAGAGTG
Organism: Ranitomeya imitator; assembly: GCF_032444005.1. NCBI lineage: Eukaryota > Metazoa > Chordata > Amphibia > Anura > Dendrobatidae > Ranitomeya > Ranitomeya imitator. The sequence goes on from NW_027194242.1 coordinate 316,482, forward strand.
TAGGGTGTAGAGTGTAGGGTATAGAGTGTATAGTGTAGGGTATAGAGTGTAGGGTATAGAGTGTAGGGTATAGAGTGTATCGTGTAGGGTATAGAGTGTATGCTCTAGAGTGTATGGTGTAGAGTGTATGGTGTAGAGTGTATGGTGTAGAGTGTAGGGTATAGAGTGTAGGGTATAGAGTGTAGGGTATAGAGTGTAGGGTATAGAGTGTATGTTATAGAGTGTAGGGTATAGAGTGTAGAGTGTAGGGTATAGAGTTTAGAGTTTAGTGTATAGAGTGTAGGGAATAGAGTGTAGGGTATAGAGTGAAGGGTATAGAGTGTAGGGTAAAGAGTGTAGAGTGTAGGGTACAGAGTGCAGGGTGTAGAGTGTAGGGTATAGAGTGTAGGGTGTAGAGTGTAGGGTGTAGGGTATAAAGTGTAGGGTATAGAGTGTAGGGTATAGAGTGTAGGGTATAGAGTGTAGGGTGTAGGGATAAGAGTGTAGGGATTAGAGTGTAGGGTGTAGAGTGTAGGGTGTAGAGTGTAGGGTATAGAGTGTAGGGTATAGAGTGTAGGGTATAGAGTGTAGAGTGTAGGGATTAGAGTGTAGGGTATAGAGTGTAGGGTATAGAATGTAGGGTATAGAGTGTAGGGTAAAGAGTGTAGAGTGTAGGGTACAGAGTGCAGGGTGTAGAGTGTAGGGTATAGAGTGTAGAGTGTAGGGTGTAGAGTGTTAGGTGTAGAGTGTAGGGTATAGAGTGTAGAGTGTAGGGTGTAGGGTATAGAGTGTAGGGTATAGAGTGTAGGGTATAGAGTGTAGGGTGTAGGGATTAGAGTGTAGGGATTAGAGTGTAGGGATTAGAGTGTAGGGTGTAGAGTGTAGGGTGTAGAGTGTAGGGTATAGAGTGTAGGGTATAGAGTGTAGGGTATAGAGTGTAGAGTGTAGGGATTAGAGTGTAGGGTATAGAGTGTAGGGTATAGAGTAGAGTGTAGAGTGTAGGCTATAGAGTGTAGGCTATAGAGTGTAGGCTATAGAGTGTAGGGTATAGAGTGTAGGGTATAGAGTGTAAGGTGTAGGGTATAGAGTGTAGGGTATAGAGTGCAGGTTGTAGAGTGTAGGGTATAGAGTGTAGGGTATAGAGTGTAGGGTATAGAGTGTAGAGTGTAGGGTATAGAGTGTATGCTATAGAGTGTATGGTGTAGAGTGTATGGTACAGAGTGTAGGGTATAGAGTATAGAGTGTATGGTATAGAGTGTATGGTATAGAGTGTAGGGTATAGAGTGTAGGGTATAGAGTGTAGGGTATAGAGTGTATGTTATAGAGTGTAGGGTATAGAGTGTAGAGTGTAGGGTATAGAGTTTAGAGTGTAGGGTATAGAGTGTAGGGTGTAGAGTGTAGGGTGTAGGGTATAGAGTGTAGGGTATAGAGTGTAGGGTATAGAGTGTAGGGTGTAGAGTGTAGAGTGTAGGGTGTAGAGTGTAGGGTATAGAGTGTAGGGTATAGAGTGTAGGGTATAGAGTGTAGGGTGTAGGGATTAGAGTGTAGGGTGTAGAGTGTATGGTATAGAGTGTAGGGTATAGAGTGTAGGGTATAGAGTGTAGGGTATAAAGTGTACGTTATAGAGTGTAGGGTATAGAGTGTAGAGTGTAGGGTATAGAGTGTAGGGCATAGAGTGTAGGGTATAGAGTGTAGGGTATAGAGTGTAGGGTATAGGGTGTAGGGTATAGAGTGTAGGGTATAGAGTGTAGGGTAAAGAGTGTAGAGTGTAGGGTATAGAGTGTAGGGTACAGAGTGTAGGGTGTAGAGTGTAGGGTGTAGAGTGTAGGGTGTAGAGTGTAGCGTATAGAGTGTAGGGTATAGAGTGTAGGGTATAGAGTGTAGGGTATAGAGTGTAGGGTATAGAGTGTAGGGTGTAGAGTGTAGGGTGTAGAGTGTAGGGTATAGAGTGTAGGGTAAAGAGTGTAGGGTATAGAGTGTAGGGTATAGAGTGTAGGGTATAGAGTGTAGGGTATAGAGTGTAGGGTGTAGAGTGTAGGGTGTAGAGTGTAGGGTATAGAGTGTAGGGTAAAGAGTGTAGGGTATAGAGTGTAGGGTATAGAGTGTAGGGTGTAGAGTGTAGGGTGTAGAGTGTAGTGTATAGAGTGTAGGGTATAGAGTGTAGAGTGTATGGTATAGAGTGTATGGTATAGAGTGTAGGGTATAGAGTGTAGGGTATAGAGTGTAGGGTATAGAGTGTATGTTATAGAGTGTAGGGTATAGAGTGTAGAGTGTAGGGTATAGAGTTTAGAGTGTAGGGTATAGAGTGTAGGGTGTAGAGTGTAGGGTGTAGGGTATAGAGTGTAGGGTATAGAGTGTACGGTATAGAGTGTAGGGTGTAGAGTGTAGAGTGTAGGGTGTAGAGTGTAGGGTATAGAGTGTAGGGTATAGAGTGTAGAATATAGAGTGTAGGGTGTAGGGATTAGAGTGTAGGGTGTAGAGTGTATGGTATAGAGTGTAGGGTATAGAGTGTAGGGTATAGAGTGTAGGGTATAAAGTGTATGTTATAGAGTGTAGGGTATAGAGTGTAGAGTGTAGGGTATAGAGTGTAGGGTATAGAGTGTAGGGTATAGAGTGTAGGGTATAGAGTGTAGGGTATAGGGTGTAGGGTATAGAGTGTAGGGTATAGAGTGTAGGGTAAAGAGTGTAGAGTGTAGGGTATAGAGTGTAGGGTACAGAGTGTAGGGTGTAGAGTGTAGGGTGTAGAGTGTAGGGTGTAGAGTGTAGCGTATAGAGTGTAGGGTATAGAGTGTAGGGTATAGAGTGTAGGGTATAGAGTGTAGGGTGTAGAGTGTAGGGTGTAGAGTGTAGGGTATAGAGTGTAGGGTAAAGAGTGTAGGGTATAGAGTGTAGGGTATAGAGTGTAGGGTGTAGAGTGTAGGGTGTAGAGTGTAGGGTATAGAGTGTAGGGTAAAGAGTGTAGGGTGTAGAGTGTAGGGTATAGAGTGTAGGGTGTAGAGTGTAGGGTGTAGGGTATAGAGTGTAGGGTATAGAGTGTAGGGTATAGAGTGTAGGGTGTAGAGTGTAGAGTGTAGGGTGTAGAGTGTAGGGTATAGAGTGTAGGGTATAGAGTGTAGGGTATAGAGTGTAGGGTGTAGGGATTAGAGTGTAGGGTGTAGAGTGTATGGTATAGAGTGTAGGGTATAGAGTGTAGGGTATAGAGTGTAGGGTATAGAGTGTATCTTATAGAGTGTAGGGTATAGAGTGTAGAGTGTAGGGTATAGAGTGTAGGGTATAGAGTGTAGGGTATAGAGTGTAGGGTATAGGGTGTAGGGTATAGAGTGTAGGGTATAGAGTGTAGGGTAAAGAGTGTAGAGTGTAGGGTATAGAGTGTAGGGTACAGAGTGTAGGGTGTAGAGTGTAGGGTGTAGAGTGTAGCGTATAGAGTGTAGGGTATAGAGTGTAGGGTATAGAGTGTAGGGTATAGAGTGTAGGGTATAGAGTGTAGGGTGTAGAGTGTAGGGTGTAGAGTGTAGGGTATAGAGTGTAGGGTAAAGAGTGTAGGGTATAGAGTGTAGGGTATAGAGTGTAGGGTGTAGAGTGTAGGGTGTAGAGTGTAGGGTATAGAGTGTAGGGAGTAGAGTGTAGGGTATAGAGTGTAGAGTGTAGGGTATAGAGTGTAGAGTGTAGGGAGTAGAGTGTAGAGTGTAGGGTATAGAGTGTAGAGTGTAGGGTGTAGGGTATAGAGTGTAGGGTGTAGAGTGTAGGGTATAGAGTGTAGAGTGTAGGGTATAGAGTGTAGGGTGTAGGGTATAGAGTGTGGCGTATAGAGTATAGGGTGTAGCGTGTAGGGTATAGAGTGTAGGGTGTAGGGTATAGAGTGTAGAGTGTAGGGTATAGAGTGTAGGGTATAGAGTGTAGGGTATAGAGTGTAGGGTATAGAGTGTAGGGAATAGAGTGTAGGGTGTAAGGTGTAGAGTGTAGGGTATAGAGTGTAGGGTATATACTGTAGGGTATGGAGTGTAGGCTATAGAGTGTAGGGTATAGAGTGTAGAGTGTAGGGTATAGAGTGTAGGGTATAGAGTGTAGGGTATAGGGTATAGAGTGTAAGGTGTAGAGTGTAGGGTGTAGAGTGTAGGGTATAGAGTGTAGGGTATAGAGTGTAGGGTGTAGGGTATAGAGTGTAGGGTATAGAGTGTAGGGTATAGAGTGTAGGGTATAGAGTGTAGAGTGTATGGTATAGAGTGTAGAGTGTAGGGTATAGAGTGTAGGGTATAGACTGTAGGGTATAGAGTGTGGCGTATAGATTGTAGGGTATAGAGTGTAGAGTGTAGGGTATAGAATGTAGGGTATAGAGTGTAGGGTATAGAGTGTAGGGAATAGAGTGTAGAGTGTAAGGTATAGAGTGTAGAGTGTAAGGTATAGAGTGTAGAGCGTAGGGTATAGACTGTAGGGTGTAGAGTGTAGGGAGTAGAGTGTAGAGTATAGAGTGTAGAGTGTAGGGTATAGAGTGCAGGGTATAGAGTGTAGAGTATAGAGTGTAGAGTGTAGGCTATAGAGTGTAGGGTATAGAGTGTAGAGTGTAGGGTATAGAGTGTAGGGTATAGAGTGTAGGGTATAGAGTGTAGGGTGTAGAGTGTAGGGTATAGAGTGCAGGTTGTAGAGTGTAGGGTATAGAGTGTAGGGTGTAGAGTGTAGGGTATAGAGTGTATAGTGTAGGGTATAGAGTGTAGGGTATAGAGTGTAGGGTATAGAGTGTATCGTGTAGGGTATAGTGTGTATGCTCTAGAGTGTATGGTGTAGAGTGTATGGTGTAGAGTGTATGGTGTAGAGTGTAGGGTATAGAGTGTAGGGTATAGAGTGTAGGGTATAGAGTGTAGGGTATAGAGTGTATGTTATAGAGTGTAGGGTATAGAGTGTAGAGTGTAGGGTATAGAGTTTAGAGTTTAGTGTATAGAGTGTAGGGAATAGAGTGTAGGGTATAGAGTGAAGGGTATAGAGTGTAGGGTAAAGAGTGTAGAGTGTAGGGTACAGAGTGCAGGGTGTAGAGTGTAGGGTATAGAGTGTAGGGTGTAGAGTGTAGGGTGTAGGGTATAAAGTGTAGGGTATAGAGTGTAGGGTATAGAGTGTAGGGTATAGAGTGTAGGGTGTAGGGATTAGAGTGTAGGGATTAGAGTGTAGGGTGTAGAGTGTAGGGTGTAGAGTGTAGGGTATAGAGTGTAGGGTATAGAGTGTAGGGTATAGAGTGTAGAGTGTAGGGATTAGAGTGTAGGGTATAGAGTGTAGGGTATAGAATGTAGGGTATAGAGTGTAGGGTAAAGAGTGTAGAGTGTAGGGTACAGAGTGCAGGGTGTAGAGTGTAGGGTATAGAGTGTAGAGTGTAGGGTGTAGAGTGTTAGGTGTAGAGTGTAGGGTATAGAGTGTAGAGTGTAGGGTGTAGGGTATAGAGTGTAGGGTATAGAGTGTAGGGTATAGAGTGTAGGGTGTAGGGATTAGAGTGTAGGGATTAGAGTGTAGGGATTAGAGTGTAGGGTGTAGAGTGTAGGGTGTAGAGTGTAGGGTATAGAGTGTAGGGTATAGAGTGTAGGGTATAGAGTGTAGAGTGTAGGGATTAGAGTGTAGGGTATAGAGTGTAGGGTATAGAGTAGAGTGTAGAGTGTAGGCTATAGAGTGTAGGCTATAGAGTGTAGGCTATAGAGTGTAGGGTATAGAGTGTAGGGTATAGAGTGTAAGGTGTAGGGTATAGAGTGTAGGGTATAGAGTGCAGGTTGTAGAGTGTAGGGTATAGAGTGTAGGATATAGAGAGTAGGGTATAAAGTGTAGAGTGTAGGGTATAGAGTGTATAGTGTAGGGTATAGAGTGTAGGGTATAGAGTGTAGGGTATAGAGTGTAGAGTGCAGGGTATAGAGTGTATGCTATAGAGTGTATGGTGTAGAGTGTATGGTACAGAGTGTAGGGTATAGAGTATAGAGTGTATGGTATAGAGTGTATGGTATAGAGTGTAGGGTATAGAGTGTAGGGTATAGAGTGTAGGGTATAGAGTGTATGTTATAGAGTGTAGGGTATAGAGTGTAGAGTGTAGGGTATAGAGTTTAGAGTGTAGGGTATAGAGTGTAGGGTGTAGAGTGTAGGGTGTAGGGTATAGAGTGTAGGGTATAGAGTGTAGGGTATAGAGTGTAGGGTGTAGAGTGTAGAGTGTAGGGTGTAGAGTGTAGGGTATAGAGTGTAGGGTATAGAGTGTAGGGTATAGAGTGTAGGGTGTAGGGATTAGAGTGTAGGGTGTAGAGTGTATGGTATAGAGTGTAGGGTATAGAGTGTAGGGTATAAAGTGTATGTTATAGAGTGTAGGGTATAGAGTGTAGAGTGTAGGGTATAGAGTGTAGGGCATAGAGTGTAGGGTATAGAGTGTAGGGTATAGAGTGTAGGGTATAGGGTGTAGGGTATAGAGTGTAGGGTATAGAGTGTAGGGTAAAGAGTGTAGAGTGTAGGGTATAGAGTGTAGGGTACAGAGTGTAGGGTGTAGAGTGTAGGGTGTAGAGTGTAGGGTGTAGAGTGTAGCGTATAGAGTGTAGGGTATAGAGTGTAGGGTATAGAGTGTAGGGTATAGAGTGTAGGGTATAGAGTGTAGGGTGTAGAGTGTAGGGTGTAGAGTGTAGGGTATAGAGTGTAGGGTAAAGAGTGTAGGGTATAGAGTGTAGGGTATAGAGTGTAGGGTATAGAGTGTAGGGTATAGAGTGTAGGGTGTAGAGTGTAGGGTGTAGAGTGTAGGGTATAGAGTGTAGGGTAAAGAGTGTAGGGTATAGAGTGTAGGGTATAGAGTGTAGGGTGTAGAGTGTAGGGTGTAGAGTGTAGTGTATAGAGTGTAGGGTATAGAGTGTAGAGTGTATGGTATAGAGTGTATGGTATAGAGTGTAGGGTATAGAGTGTAGGGTATAGAGTGTAGGGTATAGAGTGTATGTTATAGAGTGTAGGGTATAGAGTGTAGAGTGTAGGGTATAGAGTTTAGAGTGTAGGGTATAGAGTGTAGGGTGTAGAGTGTAGGGTGTAGGGTATAGAGTGTAGGGTATAGAGTGTACGGTATAGAGTGTAGGGTGTAGAGTGTAGAGTGTAGGGTGTAGAGTGTAGGGTATAGAGTGTAGGGTATAGAGTGTAGGGTATAGAGTGTAGGGTATAGAGTGTAGGGTGTAGGGATTAGAGTGTAGGGTGTAGAGTGTATGGTATAGAGTGTAGGGTATAGAGTGTAGGGTATAGAGTGTAGGGTATAAAGTGTATGTTATAGAGTGTAGGGTATAGAGTGTAGAGTGTAGGGTATAGAGTGTAGGGTATAGAGTGTAGGGTATAGAGTGTAGGGTATAGAGTGTAGGGTATAGGGTGTAGGGTATAGAGTGTAGGGTATAGAGTGTAGGGTAAAGAGTGTAGAGTGTAGGGTATAGAGTGTAGGGTACAGAGTGTAGGGTGTAGAGTGTAGGGTGTAGAGTGTAGGGTGTAGAGTGTAGCGTATAGAGTGTAGGGTATAGAGTGTAGGGTATAGAGTGTAGGGTATAGAGTGTAGGGTATTGAGTGTAGGGTGTAGAGTGTAGGGTGTAGAGTGTAGGGTATAGAGTGTAGGGTAAAGAGTGTAGGGTATAGAGTGTAGGGTATAGAGTGTAGGGTGTAGAGTGTAGGGTGTAGAGTGTAGGGTATAGAGTGTAGGGTAAAGAGTGTAGGGTGTAGAGTGTAGGGTATAGAGTGTAGGGTGTAGAGTGTAGGGTGTAGGGTATAGAGTGTAGGGTATAGAGTGTAGGGTATAGAGTGTAGGGTGTAGAGTGTAGAGTGTAGGGTGTAGAGTGTAGGGTATAGAGTGTAGGGTATAGAGTGTAGGGTATAGAGTGTAGGGTGTAGGGATTAGAGTGTAGGGTGTAGAGTGTATGGTATAGAGTGTAGGGTATAGAGTGTAGGGTATAGAGTGTAGGGTATAGAGTGTATCTTATAGAGTGTAGGGTATAGAGTGTAGAGTGTAGGGTATAGAGTGTAGGGTATAGAGTGTAGGGTATAGGGTGTAGGGTATAGAGTGTAGGGTATAGAGTGTAGGGTAAAGAGTGTAGAGTGTAGGGTATAGAGTGTAGGGTACAGAGTGTAGGGTGTAGAGTGTAGGGTGTAGAGTGTAGCGTATAGAGTGTAGGGTATAGAGTGTAGGGTATAGAGTGTAGGGTATAGAGTGTAGGGTGTAGAGTGTAGGGTGTAGAGTGTAGGGTATAGAGTGTAGGGTAAAGAGTGTAGGGTATAGAGTGTAGGGTATAGAGTGTAGGGTGTAGAGTGTAGGGTGTAGAGTGTAGGGTATAGAGTGTAGGGAGTAGAGTGTAGGGTATAGAGTGTAGAGTGTAGGGTATAGAGTGTAGAGTGTAGGGAGTAGAGTGTAGAGTGTAGGGTATAGAGTGTAGAGTGTAGGGTGTAGGGTATAGAGTGTAGGGTGTAGAGTGTAGGGTATAGAGTGTAGAGTGTAGGGTATAGAGTGTAGGGTGTAGGGTATAGAGTGTGGCGTATAGAGTATAGGGTGTAGCGTGTAGGGTATAGAGTGTAGGGTGTAGGGTATAGAGTGTAGAGTGTAGGGTATAGAGTGTAGGGTATAGAGTGTAGGGTATAGAGTGTAGGGTATAGAGTGTAGGGAATAGAGTGTAGGGTGTAAGGTGTAGAGTGTAGGGTATAGAGTGTAGGGTATATACTGTAGGGTATGGAGTGTAGGCTATAGAGTGTAGGGTATAGAGTGTAGAGTGTAGGGTATAGAGTGTAGGGTATAGAGTGTAGGGTATAGGGTATAGAGTGTAAGGTGTAGAGTGTAGGGTGTAGAGTGTAGGGTATAGAGTGTAGGGTATAGAGTGTAGGGTGTAGGGTATAGAGTGTAGGGTATAGAGTGTAGGGTATAGAGTGTAGGGTATAGAGTGTAGAGTGTATGGTATAGAGTGTAGAGTGTAGGGTATAGAGTGTAGGGTATAGACTGTAGGGTATAGAGTGTGGCGTATAGATTGTAGGGTAAAGAGTGTAGAGTGTAGGTTATAGAATGTAGGGTATAGAGTGTAGGGTATAGAGTGTAGGGAATAGAGTGTAGAGTGTAAGGTATAGAGTGTAGAGTGTAAGGTATAGAGTGTAGAGCGTAGGGTATAGACTGTAGGGTGTAGAGTGTAGGTTGTAGAGTGTAGGGTATAGAGTGTAGAGTGTAGGGTATAGAGTGCAGGGTATAGAGTGTAGAGTATAGAGTGTAGAGTGTAGGCTATAGAGTGTAGGGTATAGAGTGTAGAGTGTAGGGTATAGAGTGTAGGGTATAGAGTGTAGGGTATAGAGTGTAGGGTGTAGAGTGTAGGGTATAGAGTGCAGGTTGTAGAGTGTAGGGTATAGAGTGTAGGGTGTAGAGTGTAGGGTATAGAGTGTATAGTGTAGGGTATAGAGTGTAGGGTATAGAGTGTAGGGTATAGAGTGTATCGTGTAGGGTATAGAGTGTATGCTCTAGAGTGTATGGTGTAGAGTGTATGGTGTAGAGTGTATGGTATAGAGTGTAGGGTATAGAGTGTAGGGTATAGAGTGTAGGGTATAGAGTGTATGTTATAGAGTGTAGGGTATAGAGTGTAGAGTGTAGGGTATAGAGTTTAGAGTTTAGTGTATAGAGTGTAGGGAATAGAGTGTAGGGTATAGAGTGAAGGGTATAGAGTGTAGGGTAAAGAGTGTAGAGTGTAGGGTACAGAGTGCAGGGTGTAGAGTGTAGGGTATAGAGTGTAGGGTGTAGAGTGTAGGGTGTAGGGTATAAAGTGTAGGGTATAGAGTGTAGGGTATAGAGTGTAGGGTATAGAGTGTAGGGTGTAGGGATTAGAGTGTAGGGATTAGAGTGTAGGGTGTAGAGTGTAGGGTGTAGAGTGTAGGGTATAGAGTGTAGGGTATAGAGTGTAGGGTATAGAGTGTAGAGTGTAGGGATTAGAGTGTAGGGTATAGAGTGTAGGGTATAGAATGTAGGGTATAGAGTGTAGGGTGTAGAGTGTAGGGTATAGAGTGTAGGGTATAGAGTGTAGGGTATAGAGTGTAGAGTGTAGGGATTAGAGTGTAGGGTATAGAGTGTAGGGTATAGAATGTAGGGTATAGAGTGTAGGGTAAAGAGTGTAGAGTGTAGGGTACAGAGTGCAGGGTGTAGAGTGTAGGGTATAGAGTGTAGAGTGTAGGGTGTAGAGTGTTAGGTGTAGAGTGTAGGGTATAGAGTGTAGAGTGTAGGGTGTAGGGTATAGAGTGTAGGGTATAGAGTGTAGGGTATAGAGTGTAGGGTGTAGGGATTAGAGTGTAGGGATTAGAGTGTAGGGATTAGAGTGTAGGGTGTAGAGTGTAGGGTGTAGAGTGTAGGGTATAGAGTGTAGGGTATAGAGTGTAGGGTATAGAGTGTAGAGTGTAGGGATTAGAGTGTAGGGTATAGAGTGTAGGGTATAGAGTAGAGTGTAGAGTGTAGGCTATAGAGTGTAGGCTATAGAGTGTAGGCTATAGAGTGTAGGGTATAGAGTGTAGGGTATAGAGTGTAAGGTGTAGGGTATAGAGTGTAGGGTATAGAGTGCAGGTTGTAGAGTGTAGGGTATAGAGTGTAGGATATAGAGAGTAGGGTATAAAGTGTAGAGTGTAGGGTATAGAGTGTATAGTGTAGGGTATAGAGTGTAGGGTATAGAGTGTAGGGTATAGAGTGTAGAGTGTAGGGTATAGAGTGTATGCTATAGAGTGTATGGTGTAGAGTGTATGGTACAGAGTGTAGGGTATAGAGTATAGAGTGTATGGTATAGAGTGTATGGTATAGAGTGTAGGGTATAGAGTGTAGGGTAAAGAGTGTAGGGTATAGAGTGTATGTTATAGAGTGTAGGGTATAGAGTGTAGAGTGTAGGGTATAGAGTTTAGAGTGTAGGGTATAGAGTGTAGGGTGTAGAGTGTAGGGTGTAGGGTATAGAGTGTAGGGTATAGAGTGTAGGGTATAGAGTGTAGGGTGTAGAGTGTAGAGTGTAGGGTGTAGAGTGTAGGGTATAGAGTGTAGGGTATAGAGTGTAGGGTATAGAGTGTAGGGTGTAGGGATTAGAGTGTAGGGTGTAGAGTGTATGGTATAGAGTGTAGGGTATAGAGTGTAGGGTATAAAGTGTATGTTATAGAGTGTAGGGTATAGAGTGTAGAGTGTAGGGTATAGAGTGTAGGGCATAGAGTGTAGGGTATAGAGTGTAGGGTATAGAGTGTAGGGTATAGGGTGTAGGGTATAGAGTGTAGGGTATAGAGTGTAGGGTAAAGAGTGTAGAGTGTAGGGTATAGAGTGTAGGGTACAGAGTGTAGGGTGTAGAGTGTAGGGTGTAGAGTGTAGGGTGTAGAGTGTAGCGTATAGAGTGTAGGGTATAGAGTGTAGGGTATAGAGTGTAGGGTATAGAGTGTAGGGTGTAGAGTGTAGGGTGTAGAGTGTAGGGTATAGAGTGTAGGGTAAAGAGTGTAGGGTATAGAGTGTAGGGTATAGAGTGTAGGGTATAGAGTGTAGGGTATAGAGTGTAGGGTGTAGAGTGTAGGGTGTAGAGTGTAGGGTATAGAGTGTAGGGTAAAGAGTGTAGGGTATAGAGTGTAGGGTATAGAGTGTAGGGTGTAGAGTGTAGGGTGTAGAGTGTAGTGTATAGAGTGTAGGGTATAGAGTGTAGAGTGTATGGTATAGAGTGTATGGTATAGAGTGTAGGGTATAGAGTGTAGGGTATAGAGTGTAGGGTATAGAGTGTATGTTATAGAGTGTAGGGTATAGAGTGTAGAGTGTAGGGTATAGAGTTTAGAGTGTAGGGTATAGAGTGTAGGGTGTAGAGTGTAGGGTGTAGGGTATAGAGTGTAGGGTATAGAGTGTACGGTATAGAGTGTAGGGTGTAGAGTGTAGAGTGTAGGGTGTAGAGTGTAGGGTATAGAGTGTAGGGTATAGAGTGTAGGGTATAGAGTGTAGGGTGTAGGGATTAGAGTGTAGGGTGTAGAGTGTATGGTATAGAGTGTAGGGTATAGAGTGTAGGGTATAGAGTGTAGGGTATAAAGTGTATGTTATAGAGTGTAGGGTATAGAGTGTAGAGTGTAGGGTATAGAGTGTAGGGTATAGAGTGTAGGGTATAGAGTGTAGGGTATAGAGTGTAGGGTATAGGGTGTAGGGTATAGAGTGTAGGGTATAGAGTGTAGGGTAAAGAGTGTAGAGTGTAGGGTATAGAGTGTAGGGTACAGAGTGTAGGGTGTAGAGTGTAGGGTGTAGAGTGTAGGGTGTAGAGTGTAGCGTATAGAGTGTAGGGTATAGAGTGTAGGGTATAGAGTGTAGGGTATAGAGTGTAGGGTATAGAGTGTAGGGTGTAGAGTGTAGGGTGTAGAGTGTAGGGTATAGAGTGTAGGGTAAAGAGTGTAGGGTATAGAGTGTAGGGTATAGAGTGTAGGGTGTAGAGTGTAGGGTGTAGAGTGTAGAATATAGAGTGTAGGGAGTAGAGTGTAGGGTATAGAGTGTAGAGTGTAGGGTATAGAGTGTAGAGTGTAGGGAGTAGAGTGTAGAGTGTAGGGTATAGAGTGTAGAGTGTAGGGTGTAGGGTATAGAGTGTAGGGTATAGAGTGTAGGGTGTAGAGTGTAGGGTATAGAGTGTAGAGTGTAGGGTATAGAGTGTAGGGTGTAGGGTATAGAGTGTGGCGTATAGAGTATAGGGTGTAGAGTGTAGGGTATAGAGTGTAGGGTGTAGGGTATAGAGTGTAGAGTGTAGGGTATAGAGTGTAGGGTATAGAGTGTAGGGTATAGAGTGTAGGGTATAGAGTGTAGGGAATAGAGTGTAGGGTGTAAGGTGTAGAGTGTAGGGTATAGAGTGTAGGGTATATACTGTAGGGTATGGAGTGTAGGCTATAGAGTGTAGGGTATAGAGTGTAGAGTGTAGGGTATAGAGTGTAGGGTATAGAGTGTAGGGTATAGAGTGTAGGGTATAGAGTGTAGGGTATAGGGTATAGAGTGTAAGGTGTAGAGTGTAGGGTGTAGAGTGTAGGGTATAGAGTGTAGGGTATAGAGTGTAGGGAGTAGGGTATAGAGTGTAGGGTATAGAGTGTAGGGTATAGAGTGTAGTGTATAGAGTGTAGAGTGTAGAGTGTATGGTATAGAGTGTAGAGTGTAGGGTATAGAGTGTAGGGTATAGACTGTAGGGTATAGAGTGTGGCGTATAGATTGTAGGGTATAGAGTGTAGAGTGTAGGGTATAGAGTGTACGGTATAGAGTGTAGGGTATAGAGTGTAGGGTATAGAGTGTAGAGTGTAGGGTATAGAATGTAGGGTATAGAGTGTAGGGTATAGAGTGTAGGGAATAGAGTGTAGAGTGTAAGGTATAGAGTGTAGAGTGTAAGGTATAGAGTGTAGAGTGTAGGGTATAGACTGTAGGGTGTAGAGTGTAGGGAGTAGAGTGTAGGGTATAGAGTGTAGAGTGTAGGGTATAGAGTGCAGGGTATAGAGTGTAGGGTATAGAGTGTAGAGTGTAGGCTATAGAGTGTAGGGTATAGAGTGTAGAGTGTAGGGTATAGAGTGTAGGGTATAGAGTGTAAGGTGTAGAGTGTAGGGTGTAGAGTGTAGGGTATAGAGTGTAGGGTATAGAGTGTAGGGTATAGAGTGTATGGTATAGAGTGTATGGTATAGAGTGTAGGGTATAGAGTGTATGGTATAGAGTGTAGGGTATAGAGTGCAGAGTGTAGGCATTAGAGTGTAGGGTATAGAGTGTAGGCTATAGAGTGTAGGGTATAGAGTGTAGAGTGTAGGGTATAGAGTGTAGGGTGTAGAGTGTAGGGTGTAGGGTATAGAGTGTAGGGTATAGAGTGTAGGGTATAGAGTGTAGGGTGTAGAGTGTAGAGTGTAGGGTGTAGAGTGTAGGGTATAGAGTGTAGGGTATAGAGTGTAGGGTGTAGGGATTAGAGTGTAGGGATTAGAGTGTAGGGTGTAGAGTGTAGGGTGTAGAGTGTAGGGTATAGAGTGTAGGGTATAGAGTGTAGGGTATAGAGTGTAGGGTATAAAGCGTAGAGTGTAGGGTATAGAGTGTATAGTGTAGGGTATAGAGTGTAGGGTATAGAGTGTAGGGTATAGAGTGTAGGGTATAGGGTATAGAGTGTAGGGTGTAGAGTGTAGGGTGTAGGGTGTAGAGTGTATGGTATAGAGTGTAGGGTATAGAGTGTAGGGATTAGAGTGTAGGTATAGAGTGTAGGGTATAGAGTGTAGGGTGTAGAGTGTAGGGTATAGAGTGTAGAGTGTAGGGTATAGAGTGTAGGGTATAGAGTAGAGTGTAGAGTGTAGGGTATAGAGTGTAGAGTGTAGGGGATAGAATGTAGGGTATAGAGTGTAAGGTGTAGAGTGTAGGGTGTAGAGTGTATGGTATAGAGTGTGGGGTATAAAGTGTAGAGTGTAGGGTATGGAGTGTAGGGTATAGAGTGTATGGTATAGAGTGTAGGGTATAAAGTGTAGACTGTAGGGTATAGAGTGTAGGGTATAGAGTGTAGAGTGTAGGGTAAAGAGTGTAGGGTATAGAGTGTAGGGTATAGAGTGTAGAGTGTAGGGTATAGAGTGTAGGGTATAGAGTGCAAATTGTAGAGTGTAGGGTATAGAGTGTATGGTATATAGTGTAGGGTATAAAGTGTAGAGTGTAGTGTATAGAGTGTAGGGTGTAGAGTGTAGGGTGTAGGGTATAGAGTGTAGGGTATAGAGTGTAGGGTATAGAGTGTAGGGTGTAGAGTGTAGAGTGTAGGGTACAGAGTGCAGGGTGTAGAGTGTAGGGTATAGAGTGTAGAGTGTAGGGTATAGAGTGTAGGGTGTAGAGTGTAGGGTGTAGGGTATAGAGTGTAGGGTATAGAGTGTAGGGTATAGAGTGTAGGGTGTAGAGTGTAGAGTGTAGGGTGTAGAGTGTAGGGTATAGAGTGTAGGGTATAGAGTGTAGGGTGTAGGGATTAGAGTGTAGGGATTAGAGTGTAGGGTGTAGAGTGTAGGGTGTAGAGTGTAGGGTATGGAGTGTAGGGTATAGAGTGTAGGGTATAGAGTGTAGGGTATAAAGCGTAGAGTGTAGGGTATAGAGTGTATAGTGTAGGGTATAGAGTGTAGGGTATAGAGTGTAGGGTATAGGGTATAGAGTGTAGGGTGTAGAGTGTAGGGTGTAGGGTGTAGAGTGTATGGTATAGAGTGTAGGGTATAGAGTGTAGGGATTAGAGTGTAGGGTATAGAGTGTAGGGTATAGAGTGTAGGGTATAGAGTGTAGGGTGTAGAGTGTAGGGTATAGAGTGTAGAGTGTAGGGTATAGAGTGTAGGGAATAGAGTAGAGTGTAGAGTGTAGGGTATAAAGTGTAGAGTGTAGGGGATAGAATGTAGGGTATAGAGTCTAAGGTGTAGAGTGTAGGGTATAGAGTGTATGGTATAGAGTGTGGGGTATAAAGTGTAGAGTGTAGGGTATGGAGTGTAGGGTATAGAGTGTATGGTATAGAGTGTAGGGTATAAAGTGTAGAGTGTAGGGTATAGAGTGTAGGGTATAGAGTGTAGAGTGTAGGGTAAAGAGTGTAGGGTATAGAGTGTAGGGTATAGAGTGTAGAGTGTAGGGTATAGAGTGTAGGGTATAGAGTGCAGGATGTAGAGTGTAGGGTATAGAGTGTATGGTATAGAGTGTAGGGTATAAAGTGTAGATTGTAGTGTATAGAGTGTAGGGTATAGAGTGTAGGGTATAGAGTGTAGGGTATAGAGTGTAGGCTATAGAGTGTAGAGTGTAGGGTGTAGAGTGTAGGGTATAGAGTGTAGGGTATAGAGTGTAGGGTATAGAGTGTGGAGTAGAGAGTGTAGGGTATAGAGTGTAGGGTATAGAATGTAGAGTGTAGAGTGTAGGGTGTAGAGTGCAAAGTGTAGGGTATAGAGTGTAAGGTATAGAGTGTAGTGTATAGAGTGTATATTATAGAGTGTAGGGTATAGAGTGTAGAGTTTAGGGTATAGAGTGTAGTGTATAGAGTGTATGGTATAGAGTGTATGGTATAGAGTGTAGAGTGTAGGGTATAGAGTGTAGGGTATAGAGTGTAGGGTATAGAGTGTAGGGTATAGAGTGTAGAGTGTAGGGTATAGAGGGTAGGGTATAGAGTGTAGGGTATGGAGTGTAGGGTATAGAGTGTAGGGTATAGAGTGTAGGTTATAGAGTGTAGGGTATAGAGTGTAGGGTATAGAGTGTAGCTTATAGAGCGTAGGGTGTAGGGTATAGAGTGTAGGGTATAGAGTGTAGGGTATAGAGTGTAGAGTGTAGGGTATAGAGTGTATGGTATAGAGCTTAGGGTGTAGAGTGTAGGGTATAGAGTGTAGAGTTTAGGGTATAGAGTGTGGGGCATAGAGTGTATGGTATACAGTGTAGAGTGTAGGGTATAGAGTGTAGGGTATAGAGTGCAGGTTGTAGAGTGTAGGGTATAGAGTGTACGGTATAGAGTGTAGGGTATAAAGTGTAGAGTGTAGGGTATAGAGTGTATAGTGCAGGGTATAGAGTGTAGGGTATAGAGTGTATAGTGTAGGGTATAGAGTGTATGCTATAGAGTGTATGGTGTAGAATGTATGGTATAGAGTGTAGGGTGTAGAGTGTATGGTATAGAGTGTAGGGTATAGAGTGTAGGGTATATAGTGTAGGGTATAGAGTGTATGTTATAGAGTGTAGGGTATAGAGTGTAGAGTGTAGGGTATAGAGTTTAGAGTGTAGGGTATAGAGTGTAGGGTATAGAGTGTAAGGTATAGAGTGTAGGGTATAGAGTGTAGGGTATAGAGTGTAGGGTAAAGAGTGTAGAGTGTAGGGTACAGAGTGCAGGGTGTAGAGTGTAGGGTATAGAGTGTAGAGTGTAGGGTGTAGGGTGTAGAGTGTATTGTGTAGGGTATAGAGTGTAGGGTATAGAGTGTAGAGTGTAGGGTGTAGAGTGTAGGGTATAGAGTGTAGGGTATAGAGTGTAGGGTATAGAGTGTAGGGTGTAGGGATTAGAGTGTAGGGATTAGAGTGTAGGGTGTAGAGTGTAGGGTGTAGAGTGTAGGGTATAGAGTGTAGGGTATAGAGTGTAGGGTATAGAGTGTAGAGTGTAGGGATTAGAGTGTAGGGATTAGAGTGTAGGGTATAGAGTGTAGGGTATAGAGTGTAGAGTGTAGGGTATAGAGTGTAGGGTATAGAGTGTAGGGAATAGATTGTAGAGTGTAGGGTGTAGAATGTAAAGTGTAGGGTATAGAGTGTAAGGTATAGAGTGTAGTGTATAGAGTGTATGTTATAGAGTGTAGGGCATAGAGTGTAGAGTGTAGGGTATAGAGTGTAGGGTATAGAGTGTAGGGTATAGAGTGTAGGGTATAGAGTGTAGGGTATAGAGTGTAGAGTGTAGGGTATAGAGTGTAGGGTATAGAGTGCACGTTGTAGAGTGTAGGGTATAGAGTGTAGGGTATAGAGAGTAGGGTATAAAGTGTAGAGTGTAGGGTATAGAGTGTATAGTGTAGGGTATAGAGTGTAGGGTATAGAGTGTAGAGTGTAGGGTATAGAGTGTATGCTATAGAGTGTATGGTGTAGAGTGTATGGTATAGAGTGTAGGGTATAGAGTGTAGAGTGTAGGGTACAGAGTGTAGGGTATAGAGTGTAGGGTATAGAGTGTAGGGTATAGAGTGCATGTTAAAGAGTGTAGGGTATAGCGTGTAGAGTGTAGGGTATAGAGTTTAGAGTGTAGGGTATAGAGTGTATGGTATAGAGTGTATGGTATAGAGTGTAGGGTATAGAGTGTATGGTATAGAGTGTAGGGTATAGAGTGTAGAGTGTAGGGTATAGAGTGTAGGGTATAGAGTGTAGGGTATAGAGTGTAGGCTATAAAGTGTAGGGTATAGAGTGTAGAGTGTAGGTTATAGAGTGTAGGGTGTAGAGTGTAGGGTATAGAGTGTTGGGTGTAGAGTGCAGGGTGTAGAGTGCAGGGTGTAGAGTGCAGGGTATAGAGTGTAGGGTATAGAGTGTAGGGTATAAAGTGTAGAGTGTAGAGTATAGAGTGTAGGGTATAGAGTGTAGGGTATAGAGTGTAGGGTATAGAGTGTATGTTATAGGGTATAGAGTGTAGAGTGTAGGGTATAGAGTTTAGAGTGTAGGGTATAGAGTGTAGGGTATAGAGTGTAAGGTATAGAGTGTAGGGTGTAGAGTGTAGGGTATAGAGTGTAGGGTATAGAGTGTATGGTATAGAGTGTAGGGTATAGAGTGTATGGTATAGAGTGTAGGGTATAGAGTGTAGAGTGTAGGGTATAGATTGTAGGGTATAGAGTGTAGAGTGTAGGGTATAGAGTGTAGGGTATAGAGTGTAGGGTGTTGAGTGTAGGGTGTAGAGTGTAGGGATTAGAGTGTAGGGTATAGAGTGTAGAGTGTAGGGTATAGAGTGGAGGGTATAGAGTGTAGAGTGTAGGGATTAGATTGTAGGGTATAGCGTGTAGGGTATAGAGTGTATGGTATAGAGTGTAGGGTATACAGTGTAGAGTGTATGGTATAGAGTGTAGGGTATAAAGTGTAGAGTGTAGGGTATAGAGTGTATGGTATAGAGTGTAGGGTGTAGAGTGTATGGTATAGAGTGTAGAGTGTAGGGTATAGAGTGTAGGGTATAGAGTGTAGAGTGTAGGGTAGAGAGTGCAGAGTGTAGGGTATAGAGTGTAGGGTATATAGTGTAGAGTGTAGGGTATAGAGTGTAAAGTGTAGGGTATAGAGTGTAGGGTATAGAGTGTAGGGTATAGAGTGTAGAGTGTAGGGTATAGAGTGTAGATTATAGAGTGTAGGGTATAGAGTGTAGGGTATAGAGTGTAGAGTGTAGGGTATAGAGTGTAGGGTATAGAGTGTAGGGTATAGAGTGTAGAGTGTAGGGTATAGAGTGTAGGGTATAGAGTGTAGGGTATAGAGTTTAGATTGTAGGGTATAGAGTGTAGGGTATAGAGTGTAAGGTATAGAGTGTAGAGTGTAGGGTATAGAGTGTAGGGTATAGAGTGTAGGGTATAGAGTGTAGGGTAAAGAGTGTAGAGTGTAGGGTACAGAGTGCAGGGTGTAGAGGGTAGGGTATAGAGTGTAGAGTGTATGGTGTAGAGTGTAGGGTATAGAGTGTAGGGTGTAGAGTGTAGGGTGTAGGGTATAGAGTGTAGGGTATAGAGTGTAGGGTATAGAGTGTAGGGTGTAGAGTGTAGAGTGTAGGGTGTAGAGTGTAGGGTATAGAGTGTAGGGTATAGAGTGTAGGGTGTAGGGATTAGAGTGTAGGGTGTAGAGTGTATGGTATAGAGTGTAGGGTATAGAGTGTAGGGTATAGAGTGTAGGGTATAGAGTGTATGTTATAGAGTGTAGGGTATAGAGTGTAGAGTGTAGGGTATAGAGTTTAGAGTGTAGGGTATAGAGTGTAGGGTATAGAGTGTAGGGTATAGAGTGTAGGGTATAGGGTGTAGGGTATAGAGTGTAGGGTATAGAGTGTAGGGTAAAGAGTGTAGAGTGTAGGGTATAGAGTGTAGGGTACAGAGTGTAGGGTGTAGAGTGTAGGGTGTAGAGTGTAGGGTGTAGAGTGTAGCGTATAGAGTGTAGGGTATAGAGTGTAGGGTATAGAGTGTAGGGTATAGAGTGTAGGGTATAGAGTGTAGGGTGTAGAGTGTAGGGTGTAGAGTGTAGGGTATAGAGTGTAGGGTAAAGAGTGTAGGGTATAGAGTGTAGGGTATAGAGTGTAGGGTGTAGAGTGTAGGGTGTAGAGTGTAGAATATAGAGTGTAGGGAGTAGAGTGTAGGGTATAGAGTGTAGAGTGTAGGGTATAGAGTGTAGAGTGTAGGGAGTAGAGTGTAGAGTGTAGGGTATAGAGTGTAGAGTGTAGGGTGTAGGGTATAGAGTGTAGGGTATAGAGTGTAGGGTGTAGAGTGTAGGGTATAGAGTGTAGAGTGTAGGGTATAGAGTGTAGGGTGTAGGGTATAGAGTGTGGCGTATAGAGTATAGGGTGTAGAGTGTAGGGTATAGAGTGTAGGGTGTAGGGTATAGAGTGTAGAGTGTAGGGTATAGAGTGTAGGGTATAGAGTGTAGGGTATAGAGTGTAGGGTATAGAGTGTAGGGAATAGAGTGTAGGGTGTAAGGTGTAGAGTGTAGGGTATAGAGTGTAGGGTATATACTGTAGGGTATGGAGTGTAGGCTATAGAGTGTAGGGTATAGAGTGTAGAGTGTAGGGTATGGAGTGTAGGGTATAGAGTGTAGGGTATAGAGTGTAGGGTATAGAGTGTAGGGTATAGGGTATAGAGTGTAAGGTGTAGAGTGTAGGGTGTAGAGTGTAGGGTATAGAGTGTAGGGTATAGAGTGTAGGGAGTAGGGTATAGAGTGTAGGGTATAGAGTGTAGGGTATAGAGTGTAGTGTATAGAGTGTAGAGTGTAGAGTGTATGGTATAGAGTGTAGAGTGTAGGGTATAGAGTGTAGGGTATAGACTGTAGGGTATAGAGTGTGGCGTATAGATTGTAGGGTATAGAGTGTAGAGTGTAGGGTATAGAGTGTACGGTATAGAGTGTAGGGTATAGAGTGTAGGGTATAGAGTGTAGAGTGTAGGGTATAGAATGTAGGGTATAGAGTGTAGGGTATAGAGTGTAGGGAATAGAGTGTAGAGTGTAAGGTATAGAGTGTAGAGTGTAAGGTATAGAGTGTAGAGTGTAGGGTATAGACTGTAGGGTGTAGAGTGTAGGGAGTAGAGTGTAGGGTATACAGTGTAGAGTGTAGGGTATAGAGTGCAGGGTATAGAGTGTAGGGTATAGAGTGTAGAGTGTAGGCTATAGAGTGTAGGGTATAGAGTGTAGAGTGTAGGGTATAGAGTGTAGGGTATAGAGTGTAAGGTGTAGAGTGTAGGGTGTAGAGTGTAGGGTATAGAGTGTAGGGTATAGAGTGTAGGGTATAGAGTGTATGGTATAGAGTGTATGGTATAGAGTGTAGGGTATAGAGTGTATGGTATAGAGTGTAGGGTATAGAGTGCAGAGTGTAGGCATTAGAGTGTAGGGTATAGAGTGTAGGCTATAGAGTGTAGGGTATAGAGTGTAGAGTGTAGGGTATAGAGTGTAGGGTGTAGAGTGTAGGGTGTAGGGTATAGAGTGTAGGGTATAGAGTGTAGGGTATAGAGTGTAGGGTGTAGAGTGTAGAGTGTAGGGTGTAGAGTGTAGGGTATAGAGTGTAGGGTATAGAGTGTAGGGTGTAGGGATTAGAGTGTAGGGATTAGAGTGTAGGGTGTAGAGTGTAGGGTGTAGAGTGTAGGGTATAGAGTGTAGGGTATAGAGTGTAGGGTATAGAGTGTAGGGTATAAAGCGTAGAGTGTAGGGTATAGAGTGTATAGTGTAGGGTATAGAGTGTAGGGTATAGAGTGTAGGGTATAGAGTGTAGGGTATAGGGTATAGAGTGTAGGGTGTAGAGTGTAGGGTGTAGGGTGTAGAGTGTATGGTATAGAGTGTAGGGTATAGAGTGTAGGGATTAGAGTGTAGGTATAGAGTGTAGGGTATAGAGTGTAGGGTGTAGAGTGTAGGGTATAGAGTGTAGAGTGTAGGGTATAGAGTGTAGGGTATAGAGTAGAGTGTAGAGTGTAGGGTATAGAGTGTAGAGTGTAGGGGATAGAATGTAGGGTATAGAGTGTAAGGTGTAGAGTGTAGGGTGTAGAGTGTATGGTATAGAGTGTGGGGTATAAAGTGTAGAGTGTAGGGTATGGAGTGTAGGGTATAGAGTGTATGGTATAGAGTGTAGGGTATAAAGTGTAGACTGTAGGGTATAGAGTGTAGGGTATAGAGTGTAGAGTGTAGGGTAAAGAGTGTAGGGTATAGAGTGTAGGGTATAGAGTGTAGAGTGTAGGGTATAGAGTGTAGGGTATAGAGTGCAAATTGTAGAGTGTAGGGTATAGAGTGTATGGTATATAGTGTAGGGTATAAAGTGTAGAGTGTAGTGTATAGAGTGTAGGGTGTAGAGTGTAGGGTGTAGGGTATAGAGTGTAGGGTATAGAGTGTAGGGTATAGAGTGTAGGGTGTAGAGTGTAGAGTGTAGGGTACAGAGTGCAGGGTGTAGAGTGTAGGGTATAGAGTGTAGAGTGTAGGGTATAGAGTGTAGGGTGTAGAGTGTAGGGTGTAGGGTATAGAGTGTAGGGTATAGAGTGTAGGGTATAGAGTGTAGGGTGTAGAGTGTAGAGTGTAGGGTGTAGAGTGTAGGGTATAGAGTGTAGGGTATAGAGTGTAGGGTGTAGGGATTAGAGTGTAGGGATTAGAGTGTAGGGTGTAGAGTGTAGGGTGTAGAGTGTAGGGTATGGAGTGTAGGGTATAGAGTGTAGGGTATAGAGTGTAGGGTATAAAGCGTAGAGTGTAGGGTATAGAGTGTATAGTGTAGGGTATAGAGTGTAGGGTATAGAGTGTAGGGTATAGGGTATAGAGTGTAGGGTGTAGAGTGTAGGGTGTAGGGTGTAGAGTGTATGGTATAGAGTGTAGGGTATAGAGTGTAGGGATTAGAGTGTAGGGTATAGAGTGTAGGGTATAGAGTGTAGGGTGTAGAGTGTAGGGTATAGAGTGTAGAGTGTAGGGTATAGAGTGTAGGGAATAGAGTAGAGTGTAGAGTGTAGGGTATAGAGTGTAGAGTGTAGGGGATAGAATGTAGGGTATAGAGTCTAAGGTGTAGAGTGTAGGGTATAGAGTGTATGGTATAGAGTGTGGGGTATAAAGTGTAGAGTGTAGGGTATGGAGTGTAGGGTATAGAGTGTATGGTATAGAGTGTAGGGTATAAAGTGTAGAGTGTAGGGTATAGAGTGTAGGGTATAGAGTGTAGAGTGTAGGGTAAAGAGTGTAGGGTATAGAGTGTAGGGTATAGAGTGTAGAGTGTAGGGTATAGAGTGTAGGGTATAGAGTGCAGGATGTAGAGTGTAGGGTATAGAGTGTATGGTATAGAGTGTAGGGTATAAAGTGTAGATTGTAGTGTATAGAGTGTAGGGTATAGAGTGTAGGGTATAGAGTGTAGGGTATAGAGTGTAGGCTATAGAGTGTAGAGTGTAGGGTGTAGAGTGTAGGGTATAGAGTGTAGGGTATAGAGTGTAGGGTATAGAGTGTGGAGTAGAGAGTGTAGGGTATAGAGTGTAGGGTATAGAATGTAGAGTGTAGAGTGTAGGGTGTAGAGTGCAAAGTGTAGGGTATAGAGTGTAAGGTATAGAGTGTAGTGTATAGAGTGTATATTATAGAGTGTAGGGTATAGAGTGTAGAGTTTAGGGTATAGAGTGTAGTGTATAGAGTGTATGGTATAGAGTGTATGGTATAGAGTGTAGAGTGTAGGGTATAGAGTGTAGGGTATAGAGTGTAGGGTATAGAGTGTAGGGTATAGAGTGTAGAGTGTAGGGTATAGAGGGTAGGGTATAGAGTGTAGGGTATGGAGTGTAGGGTATAGAGTGTAGGGTATAGAGTGTAGGTTATAGAGTGTAGGGTATAGAGTGTAGGGTATAGAGTGTAGCTTATAGAGCGTAGGGTGTAGGGTATAGAGTGTAGGGTATAGAGTGTAGGGTATAGAGTGTAGAGTGTAGGGTATAGAGTGTATGGTATAGAGCTTAGGGTGTAGAGTGTAGGGTATAGAGTGTAGAGTTTAGGGTATAGAGTGTGGGGCATAGAGTGTATGGTATACAGTGTAGAGTGTAGGGTATAGAGTGTAGGGTATAGAGTGCAGGTTGTAGAGTGTAGGGTATAGAGTGTACGGTATAGAGTGTAGGGTATAAAGTGTAGAGTGTAGGGTATAGAGTGTATAGTGCAGGGTATAGAGTGTAGGGTATAGAGTGTATAGTGTAGGGTATAGAGTGTATGCTATAGAGTGTATGGTGTAGAATGTATGGTATAGAGTGTAGGGTGTAGAGTGTATGGTATAGAGTGTAGGGTATAGAGTGTAGGGTATATAGTGTAGGGTATAGAGTGTATGTTATAGAGTGTAGGGTATAGAGTGTAGAGTGTAGGGTATAGAGTTTAGAGTGTAGGGTATAGAGTGTAGGGTATAGAGTGTAAGGTATAGAGTGTAGGGTATAGAGTGTAGGGTATAGAGTGTAGGGTAAAGAGTGTAGAGTGTAGGGTACAGAGTGCAGGGTGTAGAGTGTAGGGTATAGAGTGTAGAGTGTAGGGTGTAGGGTGTAGAGTGTATTGTGTAGGGTATAGAGTGTAGGGTATAGAGTGTAGAGTGTAGGGTGTAGAGTGTAGGGTATAGAGTGTAGGGTATAGAGTGTAGGGTATAGAGTGTAGGGTGTAGGGATTAGAGTGTAGGGATTAGAGTGTAGGGTGTAGAGTGTAGGGTGTAGAGTGTAGGGTATAGAGTGTAGGGTATAGAGTGTAGGGTATAGAGTGTAGAGTGTAGGGATTAGAGTGTAGGGATTAGAGTGTAGGGTATAGAGTGTAGGGTATAGAGTGTAGAGTGTAGGGTATAGAGTGTAGGGTATAGAGTGTAGGGAATAGATTGTAGAGTGTAGGGTGTAGAATGTAAAGTGTAGGGTATAGAGTGTAAGGTATAGAGTGTAGTGTATAGAGTGTATGTTATAGAGTGTAGGGCATAGAGTGTAGAGTGTAGGGTATAGAGTGTAGGGTATAGAGTGTAGGGTATAGAGTGTAGGGTATAGAGTGTAGGGTATAGAGTGTAGGGTGTAGGGTATAGAGTGTAGGGTATAGAGTGCACGTTGTAGAGTGTAGGGTATAGAGTGTAGGGTATAGAGAGTAGGGTATAAAGTGTAGAGTGTAGGGTATAGAGTGTATAGTGTAGGGTATAGAGTGTAGGGTATAGAGTGTAGAGTGTAGGGTATAGAGTGTATGCTATAGAGTGTATGGTGTAGAGTGTATGGTATAGAGTGTAGGGTATAGAGTGTAGAGTGTAGGGTACAGAGTGTAGGGTATAGAGTGTAGGGTATAGAGTGTAGGGTATAGAGTGCATGTTAAAGAGTGTAGGGTATAGCATGTAGAGTGTAGGGTATAGAGTTTAGAGTGTAGGGTATAGAGTGTATGGTATAGAGTGTATGGTATAGAGTGTAGGGTATAGAGTGTATGGTATAGAGTGTAGGGTATAGAGTGTAGAGTGTAGGGTATAGAGTGTAGGGTATAGAGTGTAGGGTATAGAGTGTAGGCTATAAAGTGTAGGGTATAGAGTGTAGAGTGTAGGTTATAGAGTGTAGGGTGTAGAGTGTAGGGTATAGAGTGTTGGGTGTAGAGTGCAGGGTGTAGAGTGCAGGGTGTAGAGTGCAGGGTATAGAGTGTAGGGTATAGAGTGTAGGGTATAATGTGTAGAGTGTAGGGTATAGAGTGTAGGGTATAGAGTGTAGGGTATAGAGTGTAGGGTATAGAGTGTATGTTATAGGGTATAGAGTGTAGAGTGTAGGGTATAGAGTTTAGAGTGTAGGGTATAGAGTGTAGGGTATAGAGTGTAAGGTATAGAGTGTAGGGTGTAGAGTGTAGGGTATAGAGTGTAGGGTATAGAGTGTATGGTATAGAGTGTAGGGTATAGAGTGTATGGTATAGAGTGTAGGGTATAGAGTGTAGAGTGTAGGGTATAGATTGTAGGGTATAGAGTGTAGAGTGTAGGGTATAGAGTGTAGGGTATAGAGTGTAGGGTGTTGAGTGTAGGGTGTAGAGTGTAGGGATTAGAGTGTAGGGTATAGAGTGTAGAGTGTAGGGTATAGAGTGGAGGGTATAGAGTGTAGAGTGTAGGGATTAGATTGTAGGGTATAGCGTGTAGGGTATAGAGTGTATGGTATAGAGTGTAGGGTATACAGTGTAGAGTGTATGGTATAGAGTGTAGGGTATAAAGTGTAGAGTGTAGGGTATAGAGTGTATGGTATAGAGTGTAGGGTGTAGAGTGTATGGTATAGAGTGTAGAGTGTAGGGTATAGAGTGTAGGGTATAGAGTGTAGAGTGTAGGGTAGAGAGTGCAGAGTGTAGGGTATAGAGTGTAGGGTATATAGTGTAGAGTGTAGGGTATAGAGTGTAAAGTGTAGGGTATAGAGTGTAGGGTATAGAGTGTAGGGTATAGAGTGTAGAGTGTAGGGTATAGAGTGTAGATTATAGAGTGTAGGGTATAGAGTGTAGGGTATAGAGTGTAGAGTGTAGGGTATAGAGTGTAGGGTATAGAGTGTAGGGTATAGAGTGTAGAGTGTAGGGTATAGCGTGTAGGGTATAGAGTGTAGGGTATAGAGTGTAGGGTATAGAGTTTAGATTGTAGGGTATAGAGTGTAGGGTATAGAGTGTAAGGTATAGAGTGTAGAGTGTAGGGTATAGAGTGTAGGGTATAGAGTGTAGGGTATAGAGTGTAGGGTAAAGAGTGTAGAGTGTAGGGTACAGAGTGCAGGGTGTAGAGGGTAGGGTATAGAGTGTAGAGTGTATGGTGTAGAGTGTAGGGTATAGAGTGTAGGGTGTAGAGTGTAGGGTGTAGGGTATAGAGTGTAGGGTATAGAGTGTAGGGTATAGAGTGTAGGGTGTAGAGTGTAGAGTGTAGGGTGTAGAGTGTAGGGTATAGAGTGTAGGGTATAGAGTGTAGGGTGTAGGGATTAGAGTGTAGGGTGTAGAGTGTATGGTATAGAGTGTAGGGTATAGAGTGTAGGGTATAGAGTGTAGGGTATAGAGTGTATGTTATAGAGTGTAGGGTATAGAGTGTAGAGTGTAGGGTATAGAGTTTAGAGTGTAGGGTATAGAGTGTAGGGTATAGAGTGTAGGGTATAGAGTGTAGGGTATAGAGTGTAGGGTATAGGGTGTAGGGTATAGAGTGTAGGGTATAGAGTGTAGGGTAAAGAGTGTAGAGTGTAGGGTATAGAGTGTAGGGTACAGAGTGTAGGGTGTAGAGTGTAGGGTGTAGAGTGTAGGGTGTAGAGTGTAGCGTATAGAGTGTAGGGTATAGAGTGTAGGGTATAGAGTGTAGGGTATAGAGTGTAGGGTGTAGAGTGTAGGGTGTAGAGTGTAGGGTATAGAGTGTAGGGTATAGAGTGTAGGGTATAGAGTGTAGGGTATAGAGTGTAGGGTGTAGAGTGTAGGGTGTAGAGTGTAGGGTATAGAGTGTAGGGAGTAGAGTGTAGGGTATAGAGTGTAGAGTGTAGAGTGTAGGGTGTAGAGTGTAGGGTATAGAGTGTAGGGAGTAGAGTGTAGGGTATAGAGTGTAGGGTATAGAGTGTAGGGTATAGAGTGTAGGGTGTAGAGTGTAGGGTGTAGAGTGTAGGGTATAGAGTGTAGGGTATAGAGTGTAGGGTATAGAGTGTAGGATATAGAGTGTAGGGTGTAGAGTGTAGGGTGTAGAGTGTAGGGTATAGAGTGTAGGGAGTAGAGTGTAGGGTATAGAGTGTAGAGTGTAGGATATAGAATGTAGAGTGTAGGGAGTAGAGTGTAGGGTGTAGGGTATAGAGTGTAGGGTATAGAGTGTAGGGTGTAGAGTGTAGGGTATAGAGTGTAGAGTGTAGGGTATAGAGTGTAGGGTGTAGGGTATAGAGTGTGGCGTATAGAGTATAGGGTGTAGAGTGTAGGGTATAGAGTGTAGGGTGTAGGGTATAGAGTGTAGAGTGTAGGGTATAGAGTGTAGGGTATAGAGTGTAGGGTATAGAGTGTAGGGTATAGAGTGTAGGGAATAGAGTGTAGGGTGTAAGGTGTAGAGTGTAGGGTATAGAGTGTAGGGTATATACTGTAGGGTATAGAGTGTAGGCTATAGGGTGTAGGGTATAGAGTGTAGAGTGTGGGGTATAGAGTGTAGGGTATAGAGTGTAGGGTATAGAGTGTAGGGTATAGAGTGTAGGGTATAGGGTATAGAGTGTAAGGTGTAGAGTGTAGGGTGTAGAGTGTAGGGTATAGAGTGTAGGGTATAGAGTGTAGGGTGTAGGGTATAGAGTGTAGGGTATAGAGTGTAGGGTATAGAGTGTAGGGTATAGAGTGTAGAGTGTAGAGTGTATGGTATAGAGTGTAGAGTGTAGGGTATAGAGTGTAGGATATAGACTGTAGGGTATAGAGTGTGGCGTATAGATTGTAGGGTATAGAGTGTAGAGTGTAGGGTATAGAGTGTACGGTATAGAGTGTAGGGTATAGAGTGTAGGGTATAGAGTGTAGAGTGTAGGGTATAGAATGTAGGGTATAGAGTGTAGGGTATAGAGTGTAGGGTGTAGGGTATAGAGTGTAGGGTATAGAGTGTAGGGTATAGAGTGTAGGGTATAGAGTGTAGAGTGTAGAGTGTATGGTATAGAGTGTAGAGTGTAGGGTATAGAGTGTAGGGTATAGACTGTAGGGTATAGAGTGTGGCGTATAGATTGTAGGGTATAGAGTGTAGAGTGTAGGGTATAGAATGTAGGGTATAGAGTGTAGGGTATAGAGTGTAGGGAATAGAGTGTAGAGTGTAGGTATAGAGTGTAGAGTGTAAGGTATAGAGTGTAGAGCGTAGGGTATAGACTGTAGGGTGTAGAGTGTAGGGAGTAGAGTGTAGGGTATAGAGTGTAGAGTGTAGGGTATAGAGTGCAGGGTATAGAGTGTAGGGTATAGAGTGTAGAGTGTAGGCTATAGAGTGTAGGGTATAGAGTGTAGAGTGTAGGGTGTAGGGTATAGAGTGTAGGGTATAGAGTGTAGGGTGTAGAGTGTAGGGTATAGAGTGTAGAGTGTAGGGTATAGAGTGTAGGGTGTAGGGTATAGAGTGTGGCGTATAGAGTATAGGGTGTAGAGTGTAGGGTATAGAGTGTAGGGTGTAGGGTATAGAGTGTAGAGTGTAGGGTATAGAGTGTAGGGTATAGAGTGTAGGGTATAGAGTGTAGGGAATAGAGTGTAGGGTGTAAGGTGTAGAGTGTAGGGTATAGAGTGTAGGGTATATACTGTAGGGTATAGAGTGTAGGCTATAGGGTGTAGGGTATAGAGTGTAGAGTGTAGGGTATAGAGTGTAGGGTATAGAGTGTAGGGTATAGAGTGTAGGGTATAGAGTGTAGGGTATAGGGTATAGAGTGTAAGGTGTAGAGTGTAGGGTGTAGAGTGTAGGGTATAGAGTGTAGGGTATAGAGTGTAGGGTGTAGGGTATAGAGTGTAGGGTATAGAGTGTAGGGTATAGAGTGTAGGGTATAGAGTGTAGAGTGTAGAGTGTATGGTATAGAGTGTAGAGTGTAGGGTATAGAGTGTAGGATATAGACTGTAGGGTATAGAGTGTGGCGTATAGATTGTAGGGTATAGAGTGTAGAGTGTAGGGTATTGAGTGTACGGTATAGAGTGTAGGGTATAGAGTGTAGGGTATAGAGTGTAGAGTGTAGGGTATAGAATGTAGGGTATAGAGTGTAGGGTATAGAGTGTAGGGTGTAGGGTATAGAGTGTAGGGTATAGAGTGTAGGGTATAGAGTGTAGGGTATAGAGTGTAGAGTGTAGAGTGTATGGTATAGAGTGTAGAGTGTAGGGTATAGAGTGTAGGGTATAGACTGTAGGGTATAGAGTGTGGCGTATAGATTGTAGGGTATAGAGTGTAGAGTGTAGGGTATAGAATGTAGGGTATAGAGTGTAGGGTATAGAGTGTAGGGAATAGAGTGTAGAGTGTAGGTATAGAGTGTAGAGTGTAAGGTATAGAGTGTAGAGCGTAGGGTATAGACTGTAGGGTGTAGAGTGTAGGGAGTAGAGTGTAGGGTATAGAGTGTAGAGTGTAGGGTATAGAGTGCAGGGTATAGAGTGTAGGGTATAGAGTGTAGAGTGTAGGCTATAGAGTGTAGGGTATAGAGTGTAGAGTGTAGGGTATAGAGTGTAGGGTATAGAGTGTAGGGTATAGAGTGTAGGGTGTAGAGTGTAGGGTATAGAGTGCAGGTTGTAGAGTGTAGGGTAAAGAGTGTAGGGTGTAGAGTGTAGGGTATAGAGTGTATAGTGTAGGGTATAGAGTGTAGGGTATAGAGTGTAGGGTATAAAGTGTATCGTGTAGGGTATAGAGTGTATGGTGTAGAGTGTATGGTGTAGAGTGTATGGTGTAGAGTGTAGGGTATAGAGTGTAGGGTATAGAGTGTAGGGTATAGAGTGTAGGGTATAGAGTGTATGTTATAGAGTGTAGGGTATAGAGTGTAGAGTGTAGGGTATAGAGTTTAGAGTTTAGTGTATAGAGTGTAGGGTATAGAGTGTAGGGTATAGAGTGAAGGGTATAGAGTGTAGGGTAAAGAGTGTAGAGTGTAGGGTACAGAGTGCAGGGTGTAGAGTGAAGGGTATAGAGTGTAGGGTGTAGAGTGTAGGGTGTAGGGTATAGAGTGTAGGGTATAGAGTGTAGGGTATAGAGTGTAGGGTATAGAGTGTAGGGTGTAGGGATTAGAGTGTAGGGATTAGAGTGTAGGGTGTAGAGTGTAGGGTGTAGAGTGTAGGGTATAGAGTGTAGGGTATAGAGTGTAGGGTATAGAGTGTAGAGTGTAGGGATTAGAGTGTAGGGTATAGAGTGTAGGGTATAGAATGTAGGGTATAGAGTGTAGGGTAAAGAGTGTAGAGTGTAGGGTACAGAGTGCAGGGTGTAGAGTGTAGGGTATAGAGTGTAGAGTGTAGGGTGTAGAGTGTAGGGTGTAGAGTGTAGGGTATAGAGTATAGAGTGTAGGGTGTAGGGTATAGAGTGTAGGGTATAGAGTGTAGGGTATAGAGTGTAGGGTGTAGGGATTAGAGTGTAGGGATTAGAGTGTAGGGATTAGAGTATAGGGTGTAGAGTGTAGGGTGTAGAGTGTAGGGTATAGAGTGTAGGGTATAGAGTGTAGGGTATAGAGTGTAGAGTGTAGGGAATAGAGTGTAGGGTATAGAGTGTAGGGTATAGAGTAGAGTGTAGAGTGTAGGCTATAGAGTGTAGGCTATAGAGTGTAGGCTATAGAGTGTAGGGTATAGAGTGTAGGGTATAGAGTGTAGGGTATAGAGTGTAAGGTGTAGGGTATAGAGTGTAGGGTATAGAGTGCAGGTTGTAGAGTGTAGGGTATAGAGTGTAGGATATAGAGAGTAGGGTATAAAGTGTAGAGTGTAGGGTATAGAGTGTATAGTGTAGGGTATAGAGTGTAGGGTATAGAGTGTAGGGTATAGAGTGTAGAGTGTAGGGTATAGAGTGTATGCTATAGAGTGTATGGTGTAGAGTGTATGGTATAGAGTGTAGGGTATAGAGTGTAGAGTGTATGGTATAGAGTGTATGGTATAGAGTGTAGGGAATAGAGAGTAGGGTATAGAGTGTAGGGTATAGAGTGTATGTTATAGAGTGTAGGGTATAGAGTGTAGAGTGTAGGGTATAGAGTTTAGAGTGTAGGGTATAGAGTGTAGGGTGTAGAGTGTAGGGTGTAGGGTATAGAGTGTAGGGTATAGAGTGTAGGGTATAGAGTGTAGTGTGTAGAGTGTAGAGTGTAGGGTGTAGAGTGTAGGGTATAGAGTGTAGGGTATAGAGTGTAGGGTATAGAGTGTAGGGTGTAGGGATTAGAGTGTAGGGTGTAGAGTGTATGGTATAGAGTGTAGGGTATAGAGTGTAGGGTATAGAGTGTAGGGTATAAAGTGTATGTTATAGAGTGTAGGGTATAGAGTGTAGAGTGTAGGGTATAGAGTGTAGGGTATAGAGTGTAGGGTATAGAGTGTAGGGTATAGGGTGTAGAGTATAGAGTGTAGGGTATAGAGTGTAGGGTAAAGAGTGTAGAGTGTAGGGTATAGAGTGTAGGGTACAGAGTGTAGGGTGTAGAGTGTAGGGTGTAGAGTGTAGGGTGTAGAGTGTAGCGTATAGAGTGTAGGGTATAGAGTGTAGGGTATAGAGTGTAGGGTATAGAGTGTAGGGTATAGAGTGTAGGGTGTAGAGTGTAGGGTGTAGAGTGTAGGGTATAGAGTGTAGGGTAAAGAGTGTAGGGTATAGAGTGTAGGGTATAGAGTGTAGGGTGTAGAGTGTAGGGTGTAGAGTGTAGGGTATAGAGTGTAGGGTATAGAGTGTAGAGTGTATGGTATAGAGTGTATGGTATAGAGTGTAGGGTATAGAGTGTAGGGTATAGAGTGTAGGGTATAGAGTGTATGTTATAGAGTGTAGGGTATAGAGTGTAGAGTGTAGGGTATAGAGTTTAGAGTGTAGGGTATAGAGTGTAGGGTGTAGAGTGTAGGGTGTAGGGTATAGAGTGTAGGGTATAGAGTGTAGGGTGTAGAGTGTAGAGTGTAGGGTGTAGAGTGTAGGGTATAGAGTGTAGGGTATAGAGTGTAGGGTATAGAGTGTAGGGTGTAGGGATTAGAGTGTAGGGTGTAGAGTGTATGGTATAGAGTGTAGGGTATAGAGTGTAGGGTATAGAGTGTAGGGTATAAAGTGTATGTTATAGAGTGTAGGGTATAGAGTGTAGAGTGTAGGGTATAGAGCGTAGGGTATAGAGTGTAGGGTATAGAGTGTAGGGTATAGAGTGTAGGGTATAGGGTGTAGGGTATAGAGTGTAGGGTTTAGAGTGTAGGGTAAAGAGTGTAGAGTGTAGGGTATAGAGTGTAGGGTACAGAGTGTAGGGTGTAGAGTGTAGGGTGTAGAGTGTAGGGTGTAGAGTGTAGCGTATAGAGTGTAGGGTATAGAGTGTAGGGTATAGAGTGTAGGGTATAGAGTGTAGGGTGTAGAGTGTAGGGTGTAGAGTGTAGGGTATAGAGTGTAGGGTAAAGAGTGTAGGGTATAGAGTGTAGGGTATAGAGTGTAGGGTGTAGAGTGTAGGGTGTAGAGTGTAGGGTATAGAGTGTAGGGAGTAGAGTGTAGGGTATAGAGTGTAGAGTGTAGGGTATAGAGTGTAGAGTGTAGGGAGTAGAGTGTAGAGTTTAGGGTATAGAGTTTAGAGTGTAGGGTGTAGGGTATAGAGTGTAGGGTATAGAGTGTAGGGTGTAGAGTGTAGGGTATAGAGTGTAGAGTGTAGGGTATAGAGTGTAGGGTGTAGGGTATAGAGTGTGGCGTATAGAGTATAGGGTGTAGAGTGTAGGGTATAGAGTGTAGGGTGTAGGGTATAGAGTGTAGAGTGTAGGGTATAGAGTGTAGGGTATAGAGTGTAGGGTATAGAGTGTAGGGTATAGAGTGTAGGGAATAGAGTGTAGGGTGTAAGGTGTAGAGTGTAGGGTATAGAAAGTAGGGTATATACTGTAGGGTATGGAGTGTAGGTTATAGAGTGTAGGGTATAGAGTGTAGGGTATAGAGTGTAGGGTATAGAGTGTAGGGTATAGAGTGTAGGGTATAGAGTGTAGGGTATAGGGTATAGAGTGTAAGGTGTAGAGTGTAGGGTGTAGAGTGTAGGGTATAGAGTGTAGGGTATAGAGTGTAGGGAGTAGGGTATAGAGTGTAGGGTATAGAGTGTAGGGTATAGAGTGTAGGGTATAGAGTGTAGAGTGTAGAGTGTATGGTATAGAGTGTAGAGTGTAGGGTATAGAGTGTAGGGTATAGACTGTAGGGTATAGAGTGTGGCAAATAGATTGTAGGGTATAGAGTGTAGAGTGTAGGGTATAGAGTGTACGGTATAGAGTGTAGGGTATAGAGTGTAGGGTATAGAGTGTAGAGTGTAGGGTATAGAATGTAGGGTATAGAGTGTAGGGTATAGAGTGTAGGGAATAGAGTGTAGAGTGTAAGGTATAGAGTGTAGAGTGTAAGGTATAGAGTGTAGAGTGTAGGGTATAGACTGTAGGGTGTAGAGTGTAGGGAGTAGAGTGTAGGGTATAGAGTGTAGAGTGTAGGGTATAGAGTGCAGGGTATAGAGTGTAGGGTATAGAGTGTAGAGTGTAGGCTATAGAGTTTAGGGTATAGAGTGTAGAGTGTAGGGTATAGAGTGTAGGGTATAGAGTGTAAGGTGTAGAGTGTAGGGTGTAAAGTGTAGGGTATAGAGTGTAGGGTATAGAGTGTAGGGTATAGAGTGTATGGTATAGAGTGTATGGTATAGAGTGTAGGGTATAGAGTGTATGGTATAGAGTGTAGGGTATAGAGTGCAGAGTGTAGGGATTAGAGTGTAGGGTATAGAGTGTAGGCTATAGAGTGTAGGGTATAGAGTGTAGAGTGTAGGGTATAGAGTGTAGGGTGTAGAGTGTAGGGTGTAGGGTATAGAGTGTAGGGTATAGAGTGTAGGGTATAGAGTGTAGGGTGTAGAGTGTAGAGTGTAGGGTGTAGAGTGTAGGGTACAGAGTGTAGGGTATAGAGTGTAGGGTGTAGGAATTAGAGTGTAGGGATTAGAGTGTAGGGTGTAGAGTGTAGGGTGTAGAGTGTAGGGTATAGAGTGTAGGGTATAGAGTGTAGGGTATAGAGTGTAGGGTACAAAGCGTAGAGTGTAGGGTATAGAGTGTATAGTGTAGGGTATAGAGTGTAGGGTATAGAGTGTAGGGTATAGAGTGTAGGGTATAGGGTATAGAGTGTAGGGTGTAGAGTGTAGGGTGTAGGGTGTAGAGTGTATGGTATAGAGTGTAGGGTATAGAGTGTAGGGATTAGAGTGTAGGTATAGAGTGTAGGGTATAGAGTGTAGGGTGTAGAGTGTAGGGTATAGAGTAGAGTGTAGAGTGTAGGGTATAGAGTGTAGAGTGTAGGGGATAGAATGTAGGGTATAGAGTGTAAGGTGTAGAGTGTAGGGTATAGAGTGTATGGTATAGAGTGTAGGGTATAAAGTGTAGACTGTAGGGTATAGAGTGTAGGGTATAGAGTGTAGAGTGTAGGGTAAAGAGTGTAGGGTATAGAGTGTAGGGTATAGAGTGTAGAGTGTAGGGTATAGAGTATAGGGTATAGAGTGCAGGTTGTAGAGTGTAGGGTATAGAGTGTATGGTATAGAGTGTAGGGTATAAAGTGTAGAGTGTAGTGTATAGAGTGTAGGGTGTAGAGTGTAGGGTGTAGGGTATAGAGTGTAGGGTATAGAGTGTAGGGTATAGAGTGTAGGGTGTAGAGTGTAGAGTGTAGGGTACAGAGTGCAGGGTGTAGAGTGTAGGGTATAGAGTGTAGAGTGTAGGGTATAGAGTGTAGGGTGTAGAGTGTAGGGTGTAGGGTATAGAGTGTAGGGTATAGAGTGTAGGGTATAGAGTGTAGGGTGTAGAGTGTAGAGTGTAGGGTGTAGAGTGTAGGGTATAGAGTGTAGGGTATAGAGTGTAGGGTGTAGGGATTAGAGTGTAGGGATTAGAGTGTAGGGTGTAGAGTGTAGGGTGTAGAGTGTAGGGTATGGAGTGTAGGGTATAGAGTGTAGGGTATAGAGTGTAGGGTATAAAGCGTAGAGTGTAGGGTATAGAGTGTATAGTGTAGGGTATAGAGTGTAGGGTATAGAGTGTAGGGTATAGGGTATAGAGTGTAGGGTGTAGAGTGTAGGGTGTAGGGTGTAGAGTGTATGGTATAGAGTGTAGGGTATAGAGTGTAGGGATTAGAGTGTAGGGTATAGAGTGTAGGGTATAGAGTGTAGGGTATAGAGTGTAGGGTGTAGAGTGTAGGGTATAGAGTGTAGAGAGTAGGGTACAGAGTGTAGGGAATAGAGTAGAGTGTAGAGTGTAGGGTATAGAGTGTAGAGTGTAGGGGAAAGAATGTAGGGTATAGAGTGTAAGGTGTAGAGTGTAGGGTATAGAGTGTATGGTATAGAGTGTGGGGTATAAAGTGTAGAGTGTAGGGTATGGAGTGTAGGGTATAGAGTGTATGGTATAGAGTGTAGGGTATAAAGTGTAGAGTGTAGGGTATAGATTGTAGGGTATAGAGTGTAGAGTGTAGGGTAAAGAGTGTAGGGTATAGAGTGTAGGGTATAGAGTGTAGAGTGTAGGGTATAGAGTGTAGGGTATAGAGTGCAGGATGTAGAGTGTAGGGTATAGAGTGTATGGTATAGAGTGTAGGGTATAAAGTGTAGAGTGTAGTGTATAGAGTGTAGGGTATAGAGTGTAGGGTATAGAGTGTAGGGTATAGAGTGTAGGCTATAGAGTGTAGAGTGTAGGGTGTAGAGTGTAGGGTATAGAGTGTAGGGTATAGAGTGTAGGGTATAGAGTGTGGAGTAGAGAGTGTAGGGTATAGAGTGTAGGGTATAGAATGTAGAGTGTAGAGTGTAGGGTGTAGAGTGCAAAGTGTAGGGTATAGAGTGTAAGGTATAGAGTGTAGTGTATAGAGTGTATGTTATAGAGTGTAGGGTATAGAGTGTAGAGTTTAGGGTATAGAGTGTAGTGTAAAGAGTGTATGGTATAGAGTGTATGGTATAGAGTGTGGAGTGTAGAGTATAGAGTGTAGGGTATAGAGTGTAGGGTATAGAGTGTAGGGTATAGAGTGTAGAGTGTAGGGTATAGAGGGTAGGGTATAGAGTGTAGGGTATGGAGTGTAGGGTATAGAGTGTAGGGTATAGAGTGTAGGTTATAGAGTGTAGGGTATAGAGTGTAGGGTATAGAGTGTAGCTTATAGAGCGTAGGGTGTAGGGTATAGAGTGTAGGGTATAGAGTGTAGGGTATAGAGTGTAGAGTGTAGGGTATAGAGTGTATGGTATAGAGCTTAGGGTGTAGAGTGTAGGGTATAGAGTGTAGAGTTTAGGGTATAGAGTGTGGGGCATAGAATGTATGGTATACAGTGTAGAGTGTAGGGTATAGAGTGTAGGGTATAGAGTGCAGGTTGTAGAGTGTAGGGTATAGAGTGTAGGGTATAGAGTGTAGGGTATAAAGTGTAGAGTGTAGGGTATAGAGTGTATAGTGCAGGGTATAGAGTGTAGGGTATAGAGTGTATAGTGTAGGGTATAGAGTGTATGCTATAGAGTGTATGGTGTAGAATGTATGGTATAGAGTGTAGGGTGTAGAGTGTATGGTATAGAGTGTAGGGTATAGAGTGTAGGGTATATAGTGTAGGGTATAGAGTGTATGTTATAGAGTGTAGGGTATAGAGTGTAGAGTGTAGGGTATAGAGTTTAGAGTGTAGGGTATAGAGTGTAGGGTATAGAGTGTAAGGTATAGAGTGTAGGGTATAGAGTGTAGGGTATAGAGTGTAGGGTAAAGAGTGTAGAGTGTAGGGTACAGAGTGCAGGGTGTAGAGTGTAGGGTATAGAGTGTAGAGTGTAGGGTGTAGGGTGTAGAGTGTATTGTGTAGGGTATAGAGTGTAGGGTATAGAGTGTAGAGTGTAGGGTGTAGAGTGTAGGGTATAGAGTGTAGGGTATAGAGTGTAGGGTATAGAGTGTAGGGTGTAGGGATTAGAGTGTAGGGATTAGAGTGTAGGGTGTAGAGTGTAGGGTATAGAGTATAGAGTGTAGGGTGTAGGGTATAGAGTGTAGGGTATAGAGTGTAGGGTATAGAGTGTAGGGTGTAGGGATTAGAGTGTAGGGATTAGAGTGTAGGGATTAGAGTGTAGGGTGTAGAGTGTAGGGTGTAGAGTGTAGGGTATAGAGTGTAGGGTATAGAGTGTAGGGTATAGAGTGTAGAATGTAGGGAATAGAGTGTAGGGTATAGAGTGTAGGGTATAGAGTAGAGTGTAGAGTGTAGGCTATAGAGTGTAGGCTATAGAGTGTAGGCTATAGAGTGTAGGGTATAGAGTGTAGGGTATAGAGTGTAGGGTATAGAGTGTAAGGTGTAGGGTATAGAGTGTAGGGTATAGAGTGCAGGTTGTAGAGTGTAGGGTATAGAGTGTAGGATATAGAGAGTAGGGTATAAAGTGTAGAGTGTAGGGTATAGAGTGTATAGTGTAGGGTATAGAGTGTAGGGTATAGAGTGTAGGGTATAGAGTGTAGAGTGTAGGGTATAGAGTGTATGCTATAGAGTGTATGGTGTAGAGTGTATGGTATAGAGTGTAGGGTATAGAGTGTAGAGTGTATGGTATAGAGTGTATGGTATAGAGTGTAGGGAATAGAGAGTAGGGTATAGAGTGTAGGGTATAGAGTGTATGTTATAGAGTGTAGGGTATAGAGTGTAGAGTGTAGGGTATAGAGTTTAGAGTGTAGGGTATAGAGTGTAGGGTGTAGAGTGTAGGGTGTAGGGTATAGAGTGTAGGGTATAGAGTGTAGGGTATAGAGTGTTGGGTGTAGAGTGTAGGGTGTAGAGTGTAGGGTATAGAGTGTAGGGTATAGAGTGTAGGGTATAGAGTGTAGGGTGTAGGGATTAGAGTGTAGGGTGTAGAGTGTATGGTATAGAGTGTAGGGTATAGAGTGTAGGGTATAGAGTGTAGGGTATAAAGTGTATGTTATAGAGTGTAGGGTATAGAGTGTAGAGTGTAGGGTATAGAGTGTAGGGTATAGAGTGTAGGGTATAGAGTGTAGGGTATAGGGTGTAGAGTATAGAGTGTAGGGTATAGAGTGTAGGGTAAAGAGTGTAGAGTGTAGGGTATAGAGTGTAGGGTACAGAGTGTAGGGTGTAGAGTGTAGGGTGTAGAGTGTAGGGTGTAGAGTGTAGCGTATAGAGTGTAGGGTATAGAGTGCAGGGTATAGAGTGTAGGGTATAGAGTGTAGGGTATAGAGTGTAGGGTGTAGAGTGTAGGGTATAGAGTGTAGGGTGTAGAGTGTAGGGTGTAGAGTGTAGGGTATAGAGTGTAGGGTATAGAGTGTAGAGTGTATGGTATAGAGTGTATGGTATAGAGTGTAGGGTATAGAGTGTAGGGTATAGAGTGTAGGGTATAGAGTGTATGTTATAGAGTGTAGGGTATAGAGTGTAGAGTGTAGGGAGTAGAGTGTAGAGTTTAGGGTATAGAGTGTAGAGTGTAGGGTGTAGAGTGTAGGGTATAGAGTGTAGAGTGTAGGGTATAGAGTGTAGGGTGTAGGGTATAGAGTGTGGCGTATAGAGTATAGGGTGTAGAGTGTAGGGTATAGAGTGTAGGGTGTAGGGTATAGAGTGTAGAGTGTAGGGTATAGAGTGTAGGGTATAGAGTGTAGGGTATAGAGTGTAGGGTATAGAGTGTAGGGAATAGAGTGTAGGGTGTAAGGTGTAGAGTGTAGGGTATAGAGAGTAGGGTATATACTGTAGGGTATGGAGTGTAGGTTATAGAGTGTAGGGTATAGAGTGTAGGGTATAGAGTGTAGGGTATAGAGTGTAGGGTATAGAGTGTAGGGTATAGAGTGTAGGGTATAGGGTATAGAGTGTAAGGTGTAGAGTGTAGGGTGTAGAGTGTAGGGTATAGAGTGTAGGGTATAGAGTGTAGGGAGTAGGGTATAGAGTGTAGGGTATAGAGTGTAGGGTATAGAGTGTAGGGTATAGAGTGTAGAGTGTAGAGTGTATGGTATAGAGTGTAGAGTGTAGGGTATAGAGTGTAGGGTATAGACTGTAGGGTATAGAGTGTGGCAAATAGATTGTAGGGTATAGAGTGTAGAGTGTAGGGTATAGAGTGTACGGTATAGAGTGTAGGGTATAGAGTGTAGGGTATAGAGTGTAGAGTGTAGGGTATAGAATGTAGGGTATAGAGTGTAGGGTATAGAGTGTAGGGAATAGAGTGTAGAGTGTAAGGTATAGAGTGTAGAGTGTAAGGTATAGAGTGTAGAGTGTAGGGTATAGACTGTAGGGTGTAGAGTGTAGGGAGTAGAGTGTAGGGTATAGAGTGTAGAGTGTAGGGTATAGAGTGCAGGGTATAGAGTGTAGGGTATAGAGTGTAGAGTGTAGGCTATAGAGTGTAGGGTATAGAGTGTAGAGTGTAGGGTATAGAGTGTAGGGTATAGAGTGTAGGGTATAGAGTGTAAGGTGTAGAGTGTAGGGTGTAGAGTGTAGGGTATAGAGTGTAGGGTATAGAGTGTATGGTATAGAGTGTATGGTATAGAGTGTAGGGTATAGAGTGTATGGTATAGAGTGTAGGGTATAGAGTGCAGAGTGTAGGGATTAGAGTGTAGGGTATAGAGTGTAGGCTATAGAGTGTAGGGTATAGAGTGTAGAGTGTAGGGTATAGAGTGTAGGGTGTAGAGTGTAGGGTGTAGGGTATAGAGTGTAGGGTATAGAGTGTAGGGTATAGAGTGTAGGGTGTAGAGTGTAGAGTGTAGGGTGTAGAGTGTAGGGTGTAGAGTGTAGGGTATAGAGTGTAGGGTATAGAGTGTAGGGTATAGAGTGTAGGGTATAAAGCGTAGAGTGTAGGGTATAGAGTGTATAGTGTAGGGTATAGAGTGTAGGGTATAGAGTGTAGGGTATAGAGTGTAGGGTATAGGGTATAGAGTGTAGGGTGTAGAGTGTAGGGTGTAGGGTGTAGAGTGTATGGTATAGAGTGTAGGGTTTAGAGTGTAGGAATTAGAGTGTAGGGTATAGAGTGTAGGGTATAGAGTGTAGGGTATAGAGTGTAGAGTGTAGGGTATAGAGTGTAGAGTGTAGGGGATAGAATGTAGGGTATAGAGTGTGGGGTATAAAGTGTAGAGTGTAGGGTATGGAGTGTAGGGTATAGAGTGTAGGGTATAAAGTGTAGAGTGTAGGGTATAGAGTGTAGGGTATAGAGTGTAGAGTGTAGGGTAAAGAGTGTAGGGTATAGAGTGTAGGGCATAGAGTGTAGAGTGTAGGGTATAGAGTGTAGGGTATAGAGTGCAGGTTGTAGAGTGTAGGGTATACAGTGTATGGTATAGAGTGTAGGGTATAAAGTGTAGAGTGTAGTGTATAGAGTGTAGGGTATAGAGTGTAGGGTATAGAGTGTAGGGTATAGAGTGTAGGCTATAGAGTGTAGAGTGTAGGGTGTAGAGTGTAGGGTATAGAGTGTAGGGTATAGAGTGTAGGGTATAGAGTGTGGAGTAGAGAGTGTAGGGTATAGAGTGTAGGGTATAGAATGTAGAGTGTAGAGTGTAGGGTGTAGAGTGCAAAGTGTAGGGTATAGAGTGTAAGGTATAGAGTGTAGTGTATAGAGTGTATGTTATAGAGTGTAGGGTATAGAGTGTAGAGTTTAGGGTATAGAGTGTAGTGTATAGAGTGTATGGTATAGAGTGTAGGCTATAGAGTGTAGAGTGTAGGGTGTAGAGTGTAGGAATTAGAGTGTAGGGTATAGAGTGTAGGGTATAGAGTGTAGGGTATAGAGTGTAGAGTGTAGGGTATAGAGTGTAGAGTGTAGGGGATAGAATGTAGGGTATAGAGTGTGGGGTATAAAGTGTAGAGTGTAGGGTATGGAGTGTAGGGTATAGAGTGTATGGTATAGAGTGTAGGGTATAAAGTGTAGAGTGTAGGGTATAGAGTGTAGGGTATAGAGTGTAGAGTGTAGGGTAAAGAGTGTAGGGTATAGAGTGTAGGGTATAGAGTGTAGAGTGTAGGGTATAGAGTGTAGGGTATAGAGTGCAGGTTGTAGAGTGTAGGGTATACAGTGTATGGTATAGAGTGTAGGGTATAAAGTGTAGAGTGTAGTGTATAGAGTGTAGGGTATAGAGTGTAGGGTATAGAGTGTAGGGTATAGAGTGTAGGCTATAGAGTGTAGAGTGTAGGGTGTAGAGTGTAGGGTATAGAGTGTAGGGTATAGAGTGTAGGGTATAGAGTGTGGAGTAGAGAGTGTAGGGTATAGAGTGTAGGGTATAGAATGTAGAGTGTAGAGTGTAGGGTGTAGAGTGCAAAGTGTAGGGTATAGAGTGTAAGGTATAGAGTGTAGTGTATAGAGTGTATGTTATAGAGTGTAGGGTATAGAGTGTAGAGTTTAGGGTATAGAGTGTAGGGTATAGAGTGTAGGGTATAGAGTGTAGGCTATAGAGTGTAGAGTGTAGGGTGTAGAGTGTAGGGTATAGAGTGTAGGGTATAGAGTGTAGGGTATAGAGTGTGGAGTAGAGAGTGTAGGGTATAGAGTGTAGGGTATAGAATGTAGAGTGTAGAGTGTAGGGTGTAGAGTGCAAAGTGTAGGGTATAGAGTGTAAGGTATGGAGTGTAGTGTATAGAGTGTATGTTATAGAGTGTAGGGTATAGAG
The DNA here is from genome assembly GCF_032444005.1 of Ranitomeya imitator. Taxonomy (NCBI): domain Eukaryota; kingdom Metazoa; phylum Chordata; class Amphibia; order Anura; family Dendrobatidae; genus Ranitomeya; species Ranitomeya imitator. The sequence goes on from NW_027194242.1 coordinate 358,138, forward strand.
TGTAGAGTTTAGGGTATAGAGTGTAGTGTATAGAGTGTATGGTATAGAGTGTATGGTATAGAGTGTAGAGTGTAGGGTATAGAGTGTAGGGTATAGAGTGTAGATTGTAGGGTATAGAGGGTAGGGTATAGAGTGTAGGGTATGGAGTGTAGGGTATAGAGTGTAGGGTATAGAGTGTAGGTTAGAGTGTAGGGTATAGAGTGTAGGGTATAGAGTGTAGCTTATAGAGCGTAAGGTGTAGGGTATAGAGTGTAGGGTATAGAGTGTAGGGTATAGAGTGTAGAGTGTAGGGTATAGAGTGTATGGTATAGAGCTTAGGGTGTAGAGTGTAGGGTATAGAGTGTAGAGTTTAGGGTATAGAGTGTGGGGCATAGAGTGTATGGTATACAGTGTAGAGTGTAGGGTATAGAGTGAAGGGTATAGAGTGCAGGTTGTAGAGTGTAGGGTATAGAGTGTAGGGTATAGAGTGTAGGGTATAAAGTGTAGAGTGTAGGGTATAGAGTGTATAGTGTAGGGTATAGAGTGTAGGGTATAGAGTGTAGGGTATAGAGTGTATAGTGTAGGGTATAGAGTGTATGCTATAGAGTGTATGGTGTAGAGTGTATGGTATAGAGTGTAGGGTGTAGAGTGTATGGTATAGAGTGTAGGGTATAGAGTGTAGGGTATATAGTGTAGGGTATAGAGTGTATGTTATAGAGTGTAGGGTATAGAGTGTAGAGTGTAGGGTATAGAGTTTAGAGTGTAGGGTATAGAGTGTAGGGTATAGAGTGTAAGGTATAGAGTGTAGAGTGTAGGGTATAGAGTGTAGGGTATAGAGTGTAGGGTAAAGAGTGTAGAGTGTAGGGTACAGAGTGCAGGGTGTAGAGTGTAGGGTATAGAGTGTAGAGTGTAGGGTGTAGAGTGTAGGGTGTAGAGTGTAGGGTATAGAGTGTAGGGTATAGAGTGTAGAGTGTAGTGTGTAGAGGGTAGGGTATAGAGTGTATGGTATAGAGTGTAGGGATTAGAGTGTAGGGTGTAGAGTGTAGGGTGTAGAGTGTAGGGTATAGAGTGTAGGGTATAGACTGTAGGGTATAGAGTGTAGAGTGTAGGGATTAGAGTGTAGGGATTAGAGTGTAGGGTATAGAGTGTAGGGTATAGAGTGTAGAGTGTAGGGTATAGAGTGTAGGGTACAGAGTGTAGGGTATAGAGTGTAGGGAATAGAGTGTAGAGTGTAGGGTGTAGAATGTAAAGTGTAGGGTATAGAGTGTAAGGTATAGAGTGTAGTGTATAGAGTGTATGTTATAGAGTGTAGGGTATAGAGTGTAGAGTGTAGGGTATAGAGTGTAGGGTATAGAGTGTAGGGTATAGAGTGTAGAGCATAGAGTGTAGGGTATAGAGTGTAGGGTATAGAGTGCACGTTGTAGAGTGTAGGGTATAGAGTGTAGGGTATAGAGAGTAGGGTATAAAGTGTAGAGTGTAGGGTATAGAGTGTATAGTGTAGGGTATAGAGTGTAGGGTATAGAGTGTAGAGTGTAGGGTATAGAGTGTATGCTATAGAGTGTATGGTGTAGAGTGTATGGTATAGAGTGTAGGGTATAGAGTGTAGAGTGTAGGGTACAGAGTGTAGGGTATAGAGTGTAGGGTATAGAGTGCATGTTATAGAGTGTATGGCATAGAGTGTAGAGTGTAGGGTATAGAGTTTAGAGTGTATGGTATAGAGTGTATGGTATAGAGTGTATGGTATAGAGTGTAGGGTATAGAGTGTATGGTATAGAGTGTAGGGTATAGAGTGTAGAGTGTAGGGTATAGAGTGTAGGGTATAGAGTGTAGGGTATAGAGTGTAGGCTATAGAGTGTAGGGTATAGAGTGTAGAGTGTAGGGTATAGAGTGTAGGGTGTAGAGTGTAGGGTATAGAGTGTTGGGTGTAGAGTGCAGGGTTTAGAGTGCAGGGTGTAGAGTGCAGGGTATAGAGTGTAGGGTATAGAGTGTAAGGTATAAAGTGTAGAGTGTAGGGTATAGAGTGTAGGGTATAGAGTGTAGGGTGTAGAGTGTAGGGTGTAGAGTGTATGGTATAGAGTGTAGGGTATAGAGTGTAGGGTATAGAGTGTAGAGTGTAGGGTATAGAGTGTAGGGTATAGAGCTTAGGGTGTAGAGTGTAGGATATAGAGTGTAGAGTTTAGGGTATAGAGTGTGGGGCATAGAGTGTATGGTATACACTCTACACCCTACACCCTACACCCTACACACTATACCCTATACCCTACACTCTATACCCTACACTCTATACCCTCCACTCTATACCCTACACTATACACTCTATACCCTACACTCTACGCTTTATACCCTACACTCTATACCCTACACTCTATACACTACACTCTATACCCTACACTCTACACCCTACACTCTACACCCTACACTCTAATCCCTACACCCTACACTCTATACCCTACACTCTATACCCTACACTCTACACCCTACACTCTACACTCTACACCCTACACTCTATACCCTACACTCTATACCCTACACTCTATACCCTACACCCTACACTCTACACCCTACACTCTATACCCTACACTCTACACTCTATACCCTACACTCTACACCCTGCACTCTGTACCCTACACTCTACACTCTACACCCTACACTCTATACCCTACACTCTATACCCTACACTCTATACCCTACACCCTACACTCTACACCCTACACTCTATACACTACACTCTACACTTTATACCCTACACTCTATACCATACACTCTATACCCTACACTCTACAACCTGCACTCTATACCCTACACACTATACCCTACACTCTACACTCTATACCCTACACTCTATACCCTACACTCTACACTTTATACCCTACACTCTATACCATACACTCTATACCCTACACTCCATACCCTACACTCTACACTTTATACCCCACACTCTATACCATACACTCTATACCCTACACTCTACACCTTACACTCTACACCCTACATTCTATCCCCTACACTCTACACTCTATACCCTAGACTCTACACTCTACTCTATACCCTACACTCTATACCCTACACTCTACACTCAATACCCTACACTCTACACCCTACACTCTATACCCTACACTCTATACCTACACTCTAATCCCTACACTCTATACCCTACACTCTATACCATACACTCTACACCCTACACCCTACACTCTACACCCTACACTCTATACCTTATACCCTACACTCTATACCATACACTCTACACCCTACACCCTACACTCTACACCCTACACTCTAATCCCTACACTCTAATCCCTACACCCTACACTCTATACCCTACACTCTACACTTTATACCCTACACTCTATACCATACACTCTATACCCTACACTCCATACCCTACACTCTACACTTTATACCCCACACTCTATACCATACACTCTATACCCTACACTCTACACCTTACACTCTACACCCTACATTCTATCCCCTACACTCTACACTCTATACCCTAGACTCTACACTCTACTCTATACCCTACACTCTATACCCTACACTCTACACTCAATACCCTACACTCTACACCCTACACTCTATACCCTACACTCTATACCTACACTCTAATCCCTACACTCTATACCCTACACTCTATACCATACACTCTACACCCTACACCCTACACTCTACACCCTACACTCTATACCTTATACCCTACACTCTATACCATACACTCTACACCCTACACCCTACACTCTACACCCTACACTCTAATCCCTACACTCTAATCCCTACACCCTACACTCTATACCCTACACTCTATACCCTACACTCTACACCCTACACTCTACACTCTACACCCTACACTCTATACCCTACACTCTACACTTTATACCCTACACTCTACACCCTGCACTCTGTACCCTACACTCTACACTCTTTACCCTACACTCTATACCCTACACTCTATACCCTACACTCTATACCCTACACTCTACACTCTATACCTTGCACTCTATACCCTACACTCTATACCCTACACTCTAAACTCTATACCCTACACTCTACACTCTATAACCTACACTCTATACCATACACTCTATACCCTACACTCTATACCCTACACTCTATACCCTACACTCTACACCCTACACTCTACACCTTACACTCTATACCCTACACTCTATACTCTACACTCTAAACTCTATACCCTACACTCTACACTCTATAACCTACACTCTATAACATACACTCTATACCCTACACTCTATACCCTACACTCTATACCATACACTCTATACCCTACACTCTACACCCTACACTCTATAGCCTACACTCTATACCCTATACTCTATACCCTACACTCTATACCCTACACTCTATAGCCTACACTCTATACCCTACACTCTATACCCTACACTCTAATCCCTACACTCTACACTCTATACCCTACACTCTATACCATACACTCTATACCCTACACTCTATACCATAAACTCTATACCATACACTCTATACCATACACTCTATACCCTACACTCTATACCCTACACTCTATACCCTACACTCTACACCCTACACTCTACACCTTACACTCTATACCCTACACTCTATACCCTACACTCTAAACTCTATACCCTACACTCTACACTCTATAACCTACACTCTATAACATACACTCTATACCCTACACTCTATACCCTACACTCTATACCATACACTCTATACCCTACACTCTACACCCTACACTCTATAGCCTACACTCTATACCCTACACTCTATACCCTATACTCTAATCCCTACACTCTACACTCTATACCCTACACTCTATACCATACACTCTATACCCTACACTCTATACCCTACACTCTAAACCCTACACTCTATACCATACACTCTATACCATACACTCTACACTCTATACCCTACACTCTATACCATACACTCTACACCATACACTCTATAGCATACACTCTATACCCTACACTCTACACTCTATACCTTGCACTCTATACCCTACACTCGATACCCTACACCCTACACTCTATACCCTACACTCTATACCCTACACTCTATACCCTACACTCTATACCCTACACTCTACACTCTATACACTACACTCTATAGCCTACACTCTACACTCTACTCTATACCCTACACTCTATACCCTACACTCTAATCCCTACACTCTAATCCCTACACTCTTCACTCTATACCCTACACTCTATACCATACACTCTATACCCTACACTCTACACCCTACACTCTACACCCTACACTCTAATCCCTACACTCTAATTCCTACACTCTAATCCCTACACCCTACACTCTATACCCTACACTCTATACCCTACACTCTATATCCTACACTCTATACCCTAAACTCTATACCCTACACCCTACACTCTACACCCTACACTCTACACTCTATACCCTACAGTCTACACCCTACACCCTACACTCTACACCCTGCACTCTGTACCCTACACTCTACACTCTTTACCCTACACTCTATACCCTACACTCTAATCCCTACACCCTACACTCTATACCCTACACTCTATACCCTACACTCTACACCCTACACTCTAATCCCTACACTCTAATCCCTACACTCTAATCCCTACACCCAATACCCTACACTCTATACCCTACACTCTATACCCTACACTCTATACCCTACACTCTATACCTTACACCCTACACTCTACACCCTACACTCTACACTCTATACCCTATACACTACACCCTACACTCTACACCCTACACTCTACATTCTATACCCTACACTCTACACCCAGCACTCTGTACCCTACACTCTACACTCTTTACCCTACACTCTATACCCTACACTCTATACCCTACACTCTATACCCTACACTCTAAACTCTATACCCTACACTCTACACTCTATACCCCACACTCTATAACATACACTCTATTCCCTACACTCTATACCATACACTCTACACCCTACACTCTATACCATACACTCTACACCCTACACTCTATACCATACACTCTACACCATACACTCTATAGCATACACTCTATACCCTACACTCTATACCCTACACTCTATACCCTACACTCTATACCCTACACTATATACTCTATACCCTACACTCTACACTTTATACCCTACACTCTATACCCTACACTCTATACCCTACACTCTATACCCTACACTCTATACCCTACACTCTACAACCTGCACTCTACAACCTGCAATCTATACCCTACACTCTATACCCTACACTCTACACTCTATACCCTACACTCTATAACATACACTCTATACCCTACACTATACCCTACACTCTATACCCTACACTCTATACCCTACACTCTATACCCTACACTCTACAACCTGCACTCTACAACCTGCAATCTATACCCTACATTCTATACCCTACACTCTACACTCTATACCCTACACTCTATACCCTACACTCTATACCCTACACTCTATACCCTACACTCTACACTCTATACCCTACACTCTATAGCCTACACTCTACACCCTACACTCTATACCCTGCACTCTATACCCTACACTCTACTCTCTATACCCTACACTCTACTCCCTACACTCTAAACCCTACAGTCTATACCCTACACTCTACACTCTATACCTTACACTCTACACTCTATTCCCTACACTCTATACCCTACACTCTATACCCTACATTCTATACCCTACACTCTACACTCTATACCCTACACTCTATACCCTACACTCCATACCGTACACTCTATACCCTACACTCTACACTCTATACCCTACACTCTATACGCCACACTCTATACCCTACAGTCTATACCCTACACTCTATACCCTACACTCTACACTCTATACCATACACTCTACACTCTACACTCTATACCCTACACTCTATACCCTACACTCTATACCCTACACCCTACACTCTATACCCTACACTCTATACCCTACACTCTACACCCTACACTCTACACCCTACACCCTACACTCTATACCCTATACCGTACACTCTATACCCTACACTCTATACCCTACACTCTATACCCTACACTCTATACCCTACACTATACACTCTATACCCTACACTCTACACTTTATACCCTACACTCTATACCCTACACTATATACCCTGCACTCTACCTTCTATACCCTACACTCTATAGCCTACACTCTATACCCTACAATATATACCCTACACTCTATACCCTACACTCTACACCTTACACTCTACACTCTATTCCCTACACTCTATACCGTACACTCTACACTCTATACCCTACACTCTATAGCCTACACTCTATACCCTACAGTATATACCCTACACTCTATACCCTACACTCTACACCTTACACTCTACACTCTATTCCCTACACTCTATACCCTACAGTATATACCCTACACTCTATACCCTACACTCTACACCTTACACTCTACACTCTATTCCCTACACTCTATACCGTACACTCTATACCCTACACTCTATACCCTACACTCTACACTCTATACCCTACACCCTACACTCTATACCCTACACTCTACACTCTATATCCTACACTCTATACCCTGCACTCTACACCCTGCACTCTACATCCAACACTCTATACCCTACACTCTACACCCTACACTCTATACCCTACACTCTATAACCTACACTCTACACTCTATACCATACACTCTACACTCTATACCCTACACTCTATACCCTACACTCTAATCCCTACACTCTACACTCTATACCCTACACTCTATACCATACACTCTATACCCTACACTCTATACCATACACTCTATACCATACACTCTATACCCTACACTCTATACCCTACACTCTACACCCTACACTCTATACCTTACACTCTATACCCTACACTCTATACCCTACACTCTAAACTCTATACCCTACACTCTACACTCTATACCCAACACTCTATAACTTACACTCTATACCCTACACACTATACCCTACACTCTATACCCTACACTCTATACCATACACTCTATACCATACACTCTACACTCTATACCCTACACTCTATACCATACACTCTACACCATACACTCTATAGCATACACTCTATACCCTACACTCTACACTCTATACCCTACACTCTATACCCTACACTCTATACCCTACACTATACACTCTATACCCTACACTCTACACTTTATACCCTACTCTCTATACCCTACACTCTACAACCTGCACTCTATACCCTACACTCTATACCCTACACCTTACACTCTATACCCTACACTCTATACCCTACACTCTATACCCTACACTCTATAGCCTACACTCTATAGCCTACACTCTATAGCCTACACTCTACACTCTACTCTATACCCTACACTCTATACCCTACACTCTAATCCCTACACTCTACAATCTATACCCTACACTCTATACCCTACACTCTATACCCTACACTCTACACCCTACACTCTAATCCCTACACTCTAATCCCTACACTCTAATCCCTACACCCTACACTCTATACCCTACACTCTATACCCTACACTCTATACCCTACACCCTACACTCTACACTCTATACCCTACACTCTACACCCTACACTCTACACCCTACACTCTACACCCTATTCCCTACACTCTACACCCTGCACTCTGTACCCTACACTCTACACTCTTTACCCTACACTCTATACCCTACATTCTATACCCTACACTCTATACCCTACACTCTAATCCCTACACTCTACACTCTATACCCTACACTCTATACCCTACACTCTATACCCTACACTCTACACCCTACACTCTAATCCCTACACTCTAATCCCTACACCCTACACTCTATACCCTACACTCTATACCCTACACTCTATACCCTACACTCTATACCCTACACCCTACACTCTACACCCTACACTCTATACCCTACACTCTACACCCTGCACTCTGTACCCTACACTCTACACTCTTTACCCTACACTCTATACCCTTCACTCTATACCCTACACTCTATACCCTACACTCTTTACACTACACTCTAAACTCTATACCCTACACTCTACACTCTATACCCTACAGTCTATAACATACACTCTATACCCTACACTCTATACCCTACACTCTATACCCTACACTCTATACCCTACACTCTACACCATATACTCTACACCATACACTCTACACCATACAATCTATAGCATACACTCTATACCCTACACGATACACTCTATACCCTACACTCTATACCCTACACTCTATACACTACACTATACACTCTATACCCTACACTCTACATCCTACACTCTATACCCTACACTCTGCAACCTGCACTATATACCCTACACTCTACACCCTACACTCTATACCCTACACTCTATACCCTACACTCTATACCCTACACTCTACACTCTATACCCTACACTCTATAGCCTACACTCTACACTCTATACCCTACACTCTATACCCTGCACTCTATACCCTACACTGTACACTCTATACCCTACACTCTACTCCCTACACTCTACACCCTACAGTCTATACCCTACACTCTACACTCTATACCTTACACTCTACACTCTATACCTTACACTCTACACTCTATTCCCTACACTCTATACCCTACACTCTATACCCTACATTCTATACCCTACACTCTACACTCTATACCCTACACTCTATACCCTACACTCTATACCGTACACTCTATACCCTACACTCTACACTCTATACCCTACAATCTATACGCCACACTCTATACCCTACAGTCTATACCCTACACTCTATACCCTACACTCTACACTCTATACCATACACTCTACACTCTATACCCTACACTCTATACCCTACACTCTATACCCTACACTCTAAACCCTACACCCTACACTCTATACCCTACACTCTATACCCTACACTCTACACCCTACACTCTACACCTTACACTCTATACACTATACCCTACACTCTATACCCTACACTCTATACCCTACACTCTATACCCTACACTCTATACCCTACACTCTATAGCCTACACTCTATACCCTACAGTATATACCCTACACTCTATACCCTACACTCTACACCTTACACCCTACACTCTATTCCCTACACTCTATACCCTACACTCTATACCATACACTCTATACCCTACACTCTATACCCTACACTCTACACTCTATACCCTACACCCTACACTCTATACCCTACACTCTATAACCTACACTCTATACCCTACACTCTACACTCTATACCCTACACTCTATAGCCTACACTCTACACCCTACACTCTATACCCTGCACTCTATACCCTACACTCTACACCCTACACTCTACTCCCTACACTCTACACCCTACCGTCTATACCCTACACTCTACACTCTATACCTTACACTCTACACTCTATTCCCTACACTCTATACCCTACACTCTATACCCTACATTCTATACCCTACACTCTACACTCTATACCCTACACTCTATACCCTACACTCCATACCGTACACTCTATACCCTACACTCTACACTCTATACCCTACACTTTACATTCTACACCCTACACTCTACACTCTATTCCCTACACTCTATACCCTACACTCTATACCCTACACTCTATACCCTACACTCTATACCCTACACTCTAATCCCTACACTCTAATCCCTACACTCTACACTCTATACCCTACACTCTATACCCTACACTCTACACCCTACACTCTACACCCTACACTCTAATCCCTACACTCTAATCCCTACACCCTACACTCTATAACCTACACTCTATACCCTACACTCTATACCCTACACTCTACACCCTACACTCTACACCCTACACTCTATACCCTACACTCTATACCCTACACTCTATACCCTACACCCTACACTCTACACCCTACACTCTACACCCTACACTCTACACCCTACACTCTACACTCTATACCCTACACTCTACACCCTGCACTCTGTACCCTACACTCTACACTCATTACCCTACACTCTATACCCTACACTCTATACCCTACACTCTATACCCTACACTCTACACTATATACCTTACACTCTATACCCTACACTCTATACCCTACACTCTAAACTCTATACCCTACACTCTACACTCTATACCCTACACTCTATAACATACACGCTATACCCTACACTCTATACCCTACACTCTATACCCTACACTCTATACCCTACACTATACACTCTATACCCTACACTCTACACTTTATACCCTACACGCTATACCCTACACTCTATACCCTACACTCTACAACCTGCACTCTATACCCTACACTCTATACCCTACACTCTACACTCTATACCCTACACTCTTTACCCTACACTCTATACCCTACACTCTACACTGTATACCATACACTCTATGCCCCACACTCTATACCCTAAACTCTACACTCTATACCCTACACTCTACACCCTAAGCTCTATACCATACACTCTATACCCTACACTCTACACTCTATACCCTACACTCTATACCCTACACTCTATACCCTACACCCTACGCTCTATAAGCTACACTCTATACCCTACACTCTATACCCTACACTCTATAACCTACACTCTATACCTTACACTCTATACCCTACACTCTATACCCTACACTCTATACCCTACACTCTATACCCTACACTCTACACTCTATACCCTACACTCTATACCCTACACTCTATACCCTACACTCTATACCCTACACTCTACACTATATACCATACACTCTATACCATACACTCTATACACTACACTCTATACCCTAAACTCTACACTCTATACCCTACACTCTATAACATACACTCTATACACTACACTCTATACCTTACACTCTATACCCTACACTTTGCACTCTACACCCTACACTCTACACTCTACATTCTATACCCTACACTCTATACCCTACACTCTCTACTCCACACTCTATACCCTACACTCTATACCCTACACTCTATACCCTACACTCTACACCCTACACTCTACACTCTATAGCCTACACTCTATACCCTACTCTCTATACCCTACACTCTATACCCTACACTCTATACACTACACTCTACACTTTATACCCTACACTCTATACCATACACTCTATACCCTACACTCTACAACCTGCACTCTATACCCTACACTCTATACCCTACACTCTACACTCTATACCCTACACTCTATGCCCTACACTCTTTACCCTACACTCTACACTCTATACCCTACACTCTATACCCTACACTCTACACTTTATACCCTACACTCTATACCATACACTCTATACCCTACACTCCATACCCTACACTCTACACTTTATACCCCACACTCTATACCATACACTCTATACCCTACACTCTACACCTTACACTCTATACCCTACATTCTATCCCCTACACTCTACACTCTATACCCTACACTCTACACTCTACTCTATACCCTACACTCTATACCCTACACTCTACACTCTATACCCTACACTCTACACTTCACACCCTACACTCTATACCCTACACTATATACCCTACACTCTATACCCTACTCTCTAATCCCTACTCTCTATACCCTACACTCTATACCATACACTCTCCACCCTACACCCTACACTCTACACCCTACACTCTATACCCTATACCCTACACTCTATACCCTACACTCTATACCCTACACTCTATACCCTACACTATACACTCTATACCCTACACTCTACGCTTTATACCCTACACTCTATACCCTACACTCTACACCCTAAACTCTACACCCTACACTCTAATCCCTACACTCTTATCCCTACACCCTACACTCTATACCCTACGCTCTATACCCTACACTCTATACCCTACACTCTACACCCTACACTCTACACTCTATACCCTACACTCTATACCCTACACTCTATACCTCACACCCTACACTCTACACCATACACTCAATACCCTACACTCTACACCCTACACTCTATACCCTACACTCTACACCCTGCACTCTGTACCCTACACTCTACACTCTTTACCCTACACTCTATACCCTACACTCTATACCCTACACTCTATACACTACACTCTACACTTTATACCCTACACTCTATACCATACACTCTATACCCTACACTCTACAACCTGCACTCTATACTCTACACTCTATACCCTACACTCTACACTCTATTCCCTACACTCTATACCCTACACTCTTTACCCTACACTCTACACTCTATACCCTACACTCTATACCCTACACTCTACACTTTATACCCTACACTCTATACCATACACTCTATACCCTACACTCCATACCCTAAACTCTACACTTTATACCCCACACTCTATACCATACACTCTATACCCTACACTCTACACCTTACACTCTATACCCTACATTCTATCCGCTACACTCTACACTCTATACCCTACACTCTACACTCTACTCTATACCCTACACTCTACACTCTATACCCTACACTCTACACTCTACACCCTACACTCTATACCCTACACTCTATACCCTACACTCTATACCCTACACTCTAATCCCTACACTCTATACCCTACACTTTATACCATACACTCTACACCCTACACCCTACACTCTACACCCTACACTCTATACCCTATACCCTACACTCTATACCCTACACTCTATACCCTACACTCTATACCCTACACTATACACTCTATACCCTACACTCTACGCTTTATACCCTACACTCTATACCCTACACTCTATACCCTACACTCTATACCCTACACTCTACACCCTACACTCTACACCCTACACTCTAATCCCTACACTCTAATCCCTACACCCTACACTCTATACCCTACACTCTATACCCTACACTCTATACCCTACACTCTACACCCTACACTCTACACTCTACACTCTAATCCCTACACTCTATACCCTACACTTTATACCATACACTCTACACCCTACACCCTACACTCTACACCCTACACTCTATACCCTATACCCTACACTCTATACCCTACACTCTATACCCTACACTCTATACCCTACACTATACACTCTATACCCTACACTCTACGCTTTATACCCTACACTCTATACCCTACACTCTATACCCTACACTCTATACCCTACACTCTACACCCTACACTCTACACTCTACACTCTATACCCTACACTCTACACCCTACACTCTATACCCTACACTCTACACCCTGCACTCTGTACCCTACACTCTACACTCTTTACCCTACACTCTACACCCTACACTCTATACCCTACACTCTATACCCTACACTCTATACCCTACACTCTACACTCTATACCTTACACTCTATACCCTACACTCTATACCCTACACTCTAAACTCTATACCCTACACTCTACACTCTATACCCTACACTCTATAACATACACTCTATACCCTACACTCTATACCCTACACTCTATACCATACACTCTATACCCTACACTCTACACCCTACACTCTATAGCCTACACTCTATACCCTACACTCTAATCCCTACACTCTACACTCTATACCCTACACTCTATACCCTACACTCTATACCCTACACCCTATACCCTACACCCTACACTCTACACCCTACACTCTACACTCTATACCCTACACTCTACACCCTACACCCTACACTCTATACCCTACACTCTACACCCTGCACTCTGTACCCTACACTCTACACTCTTTACCCTACACTCTATACCCTACACTCTACAACCTGCACTCTATACCCTACACTCTATACCCTACACTCTATACCCTACACTCTATACCCTACACTCTACACCCTACACTCTAATCCCTACACTCTAATCCCTACACTCTAATCCCTACACCCTATACCCTACACTCTATACCCTACACTCTATACCCTACACTCTATACCCTACACCCTACACTCTACACTCTACACTCTATACCCTACACTCTACACCCTACACTCTACACCCTACACTCTACACTCTATACCCTACACTCTACACCCTGCACTCTGTACCCTACACTCTACACTCTTTACCCTACACTCTATACCCTACACTCTATACCCTACACTCTATACCCTACACTCTATACCCTACACTCTACACCCTACACTCTATACCATACACTCTACACCCTACACTCTATACCATACACTCTACACCATACACTCTATAGCATACACTCTATACCCTACACTATACACTCTATACCCTACACTCTATACCCTACACTCTATACCCTACACTATACACTCTATACCCTACACTCTACACTTTATACCCTACACTCTATACCCTACACTCTATACCCTACACTCTATACACTACACTCTATACCCTACACTCTACAACCTGCACTCTACAACCTGCAATCTATACCCTACACTCTATACCCTACACTCTACACTCTATACCCTACACTCTATACCCTACACTCTATACCCTACACTCTATACCCTACACTCTACACTCTATACCCTAAACTCTATAGCCTACGCTCTACACCCTACACTCTATACCCTGCACTCTATACCCTACACTCTACACTCTATACCCTACACTCTACTCCCTACACTCTACACCCTACCGTCTATACCCTACACTCTACACTCTATACCTTACACTCTACACTCTATTCCCTACACTCTATACCCTACACTCTATACCCTACATTCTATACCCTACACTCTACACTGTGAACCCTGTTCACACAGGTTATATACAGATGATCAGGTTTTTAAATACATCAGATAGGGATTGCATACATTAGTTAGGACTGCTCTGATAAGGGTATACCGTGAAGATTGGTAGAGCAGCTTAGTATACATTTTTTGCAAAAAACGTATCAATATGGTATAGAGTGTATGGTATAGAGTGTAGGGTATAGAGTGTATGGTATAGAGTGTAGGGTATAGAGTGTAGAGTGTAGGGATTAGAGTGTAGGGTGTAGAGTGTATGGTATAGAGTGTGGAGTGTAGGTTATCGAGTGTAGGGTATAGAGCGTAGGGTGTAGAGTGTAGGGTATAGAGTGTTGGGTGTAGAGTGCAGGGTGTAGAGTGCAGGGTATAGAGTGTAGGATATAGAGTGTAGAGTGTAGGGTATAGAGTGTAGGGTGTAGGGTATAGAGTGTAGAGTGTAGGGTATAGAGTGTAGGGTATAGAGTGTAGGGTATAGAGTGTAGGGAATAGAGTGTAGAGTGTAAGGTGTAGAGTGTAGGGTATAGAGTGTAGGGTATATACTGTAGGGTATAGAGTGTAGGCTATAGAGTGTAGGGTATAGAGTGTAGAGTGTATGTTATAGAGTGTAGGGTATAGAGTGTAGAGTGTAGGGTATAGAGTTTAGAGTGTAGGGTGTAGAGTGTAGGGTATTGAGTGTAGGGTATAGAGTGTAGGGTATAGAGTGTGGAGTAGAGAGTGTAGGGTATAGAGTGTAGGGTATAGAGTGTAGAGTATAGAGTGCAGGTTGTAGAGTGTAGGGTATAGAGTGTATGGTATAGAGTGTAGGGTATAAAGTGTAGAGTGTAGTGTATAGAGTGTAGGGTATAGAGTGTAGGGTATAGAGTGTAGGGTAAAGAGTGTAGAGTGTAGGGTACAGAGTGCAGGGTGTAGAGTGTAGGGTATAGAGTGTAGGGTGTAGAGTGTAGGGTATAGAGTGTAGGGTGTAGAGTGTAGGGTGTGAGGTATAGAGTGTAGGGTATAGAGTGTAGGGTATAGAGTGTAGAGTGTAGGGTGTAGAGTGTAGGTTATAGAGTGTAGGGTATAGAATGTAGGGTATGGAGTGTAGGGTGTAGGGATGAGAGTGTAGGGATTAGAGTGTAGGGTGTAGAGTGTAGGGTGTAGAGTGTAGGGTATAGAGTGTAGGGTATAGAGTGTAGGGTATAAAGCGTAGAGTGTAGGGTATAGAGTGTATAGTGTAGGGTATAGAGTGTAGGGTATAGAGTGTAGGGTATAGAGTGTAGGGTATAGGGTATAGAGTGTAGGGTGTAGAGTGTAGGGTGTAGGGTGGAGAGTGTATGGTATAGAGTGTAGGGTATAGAGTGTAGGGGTTAGAGTGTAGGGTATAGAGTGTAGGGTATAGAGTGTAGCGTATAGAGTGTAGGGTGTAGAGTGTAGAGTGTAGGGTGTAGAGTGTAGAGTGTAGGGTATAGAGTGTAGGGTATAGAGTAGAGTGTAGAGTGTAGGGTATATAGTGTAGAGTGTAGGGGATAGAATGTAGGGTATAGAGTGTAAGGTGTAGAGTGTAGGGTATAGAGTGTATGGTATAGAGTGTGGGGTATAAAGTGTAGAGTGTAGGATATGGAGTGTAGGGTATAGAGTATATAGTGTAGGGTATAGAGTGTAGGGTGTAAAGTGTAGGGTGTAGAGTGTAGGGTGTAGAGTGTAGGGTGTAGAGTGTAGGGTATAGAGTGTAGGGTATAGAGTGTAGGGTATAGAGTGTAGGGTATAGAGTGTAGAGTGTAGGGTATAGAGTGTAGGGTATAGAGTGTAGGGTATAGAGTGTAGGGTATAGAGTGTATGGTGTAGAGTGTAGGGTATAGAATGTAGAGTTTAGGGTAGAGAGTGTGGGGCATAGAGTGTATGGTATACAGTGTAGAGTGTAGGGTATAGAGTGTATAGTGTAGGGTATAGAGTGTAGGGTATAGAGTGTATGGTATAGAGTGTAGGGTATAAAGTGTAGAGTGTAGGGTATAGAGTGTATGGTATAGAGTGTAGGGTATAAAGTGTAGAGTGTAGGGTATAGAGTGTAGGGTATAGAGTGTAGGGTATAGAGTGTAGGGTATAGATTGTAGGGTAAAGAGTGTAGAGTGTAGGGTACAGAGTGCAGGGTGTAGAGTGTAGGGTATAGAGTGTAGGGTATAGAGTGTAGGGTATAGAGTGTAGGGTATAAAGTGTAGGGTGTAGGGTATAGAGTGTAGGGTATAGAGTGCAGGTTGTAGAGTGTAGGGTATAGAGTGTATGGTATAGGGTGTAGGGTATAAAGTGTAGGGTATAGAGTGTAGGGTATAGAGTGTAGGGTATAGAATGTAGGGTATAGAGTGTAGGGTATAGAGTGTAGGCTATAGAGTGTAGAGTATATAGTGTAAAGTGTAGGGTATAGAGTGTAGGGTATAGAGTGTAGGGTATAGAGTGTAGGGTGTAGGGATTAGAGTGTAGGGTACAGAGTGTAGGGTATAGAATGTAGGGTATAGAGTGTAGGGTAAAGAGTGTAGAGTGTAGGGTACAGAGTGCAGGGTGTAGAGTGTAGGGAATAGAGTGTAGAGTGTAGGGTGTAGAGTGTAGGGTGTAGAGTGTAGGGTGTAGAGTGTAGGGTGTAGGGTATAGAGTGTAGGGTATAGAGTGTAGGGTATAGAGTGTAGGGTGTAGGGATTAGAGTGTAGGGATTAGAGTGTAGGGATTAGAGTGTAGGGTGTAGAGTGTAGGGTGTAGAGTGTAGGGTATAGAGTGTAGGGTATAGAGTGTAGGGTATAGAGTGTAGAGTGTAGGGATTAGAGTGCAGGGTATAGAGTGTAGGGTATAGAGTAGAGTGTAGAGTGTAGGCTATAGAGTGTAGACTATGGAGTGTAGGGTATAGAGTGTAGGATATAGAGTGTAGGGTATATAGTGTAGGGTATAGAGTGTAAGGTGTAGGGTATAGAGTGTAGGGTATAGAGTGCAGGTTGTAGAGTGTAGGGTATAGAGTGTAGGGTATAGAGAGTAGGGTATAAAGTGTAGAGTGTAGGGTATAGAGTGTAGAGTGTAGGGTATAGAGTGTATGCTATAGCGTGTATGGTGTAGAGTGTATGGTATAGAGTGTAGGGTATAGAGTGTAGAGTGTATGGTATAGAGTGTATGGTATAGAGTGTAGGGTATAGAGTGTAGGGTATAGAGTGTAGGGTATAGAGTGTAGGGTATAGAGTGTATGTTATAGAGTGTAGGGTATAGAGTGTAGAGTGTAGGGTATAGAGTTTACAGTGTAGGGTATAGAGTGTAGGGTATAGAGTGTAAGGTATAGAGTGTAGGGTGTAGAGTGTAGGGTATAGAGTGTAGGGTATAGAGTGTATGGTATAGAGTGTATGGTATAGAGTGTAGGGTATAGAGTGTATGGTATAGAGTGTAGGGTATAGAGTGTAGAGTGTAGGGATTAGAGTGTAGGGTGTAGAGTGTATGGTATAGAGTGTAGAGTGTAAGTTATCGAGTGTAGGGTATAGAGTGTAGGGTGTAGAGTGTAGGGTATAGAGTGTTGGGTGTAGAGTGCAGGGTGTAGAGTGCAGGGTATAGAGTGTAGGATATAGAGTGTAGAGTGTAGGGTATAGAGTGTAGGGTGTAGGGTATAGAGTGTAGAGTGTAGGGTATAGAGTGTAGGGTATAGAGTGTAGGGTACAGAGTGTAGGGAATAGAGTGTAGAGTGTAAGGTGTAGAGTGTAGGGTATAGAGTGTAGGGTATATACTGTAGGGTATAGAGTGTAGGCTATAGAGTGTAGGGTATAGAGTGTAAAGTGTAGGGTATAGAGTATAGGGTATAGAGTGTAGGGTTTAGAGTGTTGGGTGTAGAGTGCAGGGTGTAGAGTGCAGGGTATAGAGTGTAGGGTATAGAGTGTAGGGTATAAAGTGTAGAGTGTAGGGTATAGAGTGTATAGTGTAGGGTATAGAGTGTAGGGTATAGAGTGTAGGGTATAGAGTGTAGGGTATAGAGTGTAGGGTATAGGGTATAGAGTGTAGGGTGTAGGGTGTAGAGTGTAGGGTGTTGAGTGTAGGGTATAGAGTGTAGGGTATAGAGTGTAGGGTGTAGGGTATAGAGTGTAGGGGATAGAGTGTAGGGTATAGAGTGTAGAGTGTATGGTATAGAGTGTAGAGTGTAGGGTATAGAGTGTAGGGTATAGACTGTAGGTTATAGAGTGTGGCGTAAAGAGTGTAGGGTATAGAGTGTAGAGTGTAGGGTATAGAGTGTACGGTATGGAGTGTAGGGTATAGAGTGTAGGGTATAGAGTGTAGAGTGTAGGGTATAGAATGTAGGGTATAGAGTGTAGGGTATAGAGTGTAGGGAATAGAGTGTAGAGTGTAAGGTATAGAGTGTAGAGTGTAGGGTATAGACGGTAGGGTGTAGAGTGTAGGGAGTAGAGTGTAGGGTATAGAGTGTAGAGTGTAGGGTATAGAGTGCAGGGTATAGAGTGTAGGGTGTAGAGTGTAGGCTATAGAGTGTAGGGTATAGAGTGTAGAGTGTAGGGTATAGAGTGTAGGGTATAGAGTGTAGGGTATAGAGTGTAGGGTATAGAGTGTAGAGTGTAGGGTATAGAGTGTAGGGTATAGATTGCAGGTTGTAGAGTGCAGGTTGTAGAGTGTAGGGTATAGAGTGTAGGGTATAGAGTGTAGGGTATAGAGTGTAGGGTATAGAGTGTAGGGTATAAAGTGTAGAGTGTAGGGTATAGAGTGTAGGGTATAGAGTGTAGGGTATAGAGTGTATAGTGTAGGGTATAGAGTGTATGCTATAGAGTGTATGGTGTAGAGTGTATGGTATAGAGTGTAGGGTGTAGAGTGTATGGTATAGAGTGTAGGGTGTAGAGTGTAGGGTATAGAGTGTAGGGTATAGAGTGTATGTTATAGAGTGTAGGGTATAGAGTGTAGAGTGTAGGGTATAGAGTTTAGAGTGTAGGGTATAGAGTGTAGGGTATAGAGTGTAGTGTATAGAGTGTAGGGTAAAGAGTGTAGAGTGTAGGGTACAGAGTGCAGGGTGTAAAGTGTAGGTTATAGAGTGTAGAGTGTAGGGTGTAGAGTGTAGGGTGTAGAGTGTAGGGTATAGAGTGTAGAGTGTAGGGTGTAGAGTGTAGGGTGTAGGGTATAGAGTGTGGGGTATAGAGTGTAGGGTATAGAGTGTAGGGTATAGGGTGTAGGGATTAGAGTGTAGGGATTAGAGTGTAGGGATTAGAGTGTAGGGTGTAGAGTGTAGGGTATAGAGTGTAGGGTATAGAGTGTAGGGTATAGAATGTAGGGTATAGAGTGCAGGTTGTAGAGTGTAGGGTATAGAGTGTAGGGTAAAGAGTGTAGAGTGTAGGGTACAGAGTGCAGGGTGTAGAGTGTAGGGTATAGAGTGTAGGGTGTAGGGTGTAGAGTGTAGGGTATAGAGTGTAGAGTGTAGGGTGTAGAGTGTAGGGTGTAGGGTATAGAGTGTAGGGTATAGAGTGTAGGGTATAGAGTGTAGAGTGTATGGATTGGAGTGTAGGGTATAGAGTGTAGGCTATAGAGTGTAGGGTGTAGAGTGTAGGGTATAGAGTGTAGGGTATAGAGTGTAGGGTATAGAGTGTACGTTATAGAGTGTAGGGTATAGAGTGTAGAGTGTAGGGTATAGAGTTTAGAGTGTAGGGTATAGAGTGTAGGGTATAGAGTGTAAGGTATAGAGTGTAGGGTATAGAGTGTAGGGTATAGAGTGTAGGGTATAGAGTGTAGGGTGTAGAGTGTAGGGTGTAGGGTATAGAGTGTAGGGTATAGAGTGTAGGGTATAGAGTGTAGAGTGTAGAGTGTAGGGTGTAGATTGTAGGGTATAGAGTGTAGGGATTAGAGTGTAGGGTGTAGAGTGTAGGGTGTAGTGTGTAGGGTATAGAGTATAGGGTATAGAGTGTAGGGTATAGAGTGTAGGGTATAAAGCGTAGAGTGTAGGGTATAGAGTGTATAGTGTAGGGTATAGAGTGTAGGGTATAGAGTGTAGGGTATAGAGTCTAGGGTATAGGGTATAGAGTGTAGGGTGTAGAGTGTAGGGTGTAGAGTGTATGGTATAAAGTGTAGGGTATAGAGTGTAGGGATTAGAGTGTAGGGTATAGAGTGTAGGGTATAGAGTGTAGGGTATAGAGTGTAGGGTGTAGAGTGTAGAGTGTAGGGTATAGAGTGTAGAGTGTAGGGTATAGAGTGTAGGGTATAGAGTAGAGTGTAGAGTGTAGGGTATAGAGTGTAGAGTGTAGCGGATAGAATGTAGGGTATAGAGTGTAAGGTGTAGAGTGTAGGGTATAGAGTGTATGGTATAGAGTGTGGGGTATAAAGTGTAGAGTTTAGGGTATGGAGTGTAGGGTATAGAGTGTAGGGTGTAAAGTGTAGGGTGTAGAGTGTAGGGTGTAGAGTGTAGGGTGTAGAGTGTAGGGTATAGAGTGTAGGGTATAGAGTGTAGGGTATAGAGTGTAAGGTATAGAGTGTAGAGTGTAGGGTATAGAGTGTAGGGTATAGAGTGTAGGGTATAGAGTGTAGGGTATAGAGTGTATGGTGTAGAGTGTAGGGTATAGAATGTAGAGTTTAGGGTAGAGAGTGTGGGGCATAGAGTGTATGGTATACAGTGTAGAGTGTAGGGTATAGAGTGTATAGTGTAGGGTATAGAGTGTAGGGTATAGAGTGTATGGTATAGAGTGTAGGGTATAAAGTGTAGAGTGTAGGGTATAGAGTGTATGGTATAGAGTGTAGGGTATAAAGTGTAGACTGTAGGGTATAGAGTGTAGGGTATAGAGTGTAGGGTATAGAGTGTAGGGTATAGATTGTAGGGTAAAGAGTGTAGAGTGTAGGGTACAGAGTGCAGGGTGTGGAGTGTAGGGTATAGAGTGTAGAGTGTAGAGTGTAGGGTGTAGAGTGTAGGGTATAGAGTGTAGGGTATAGAGTGTAGGGTATAAAGTGTAGGTTGTAGGGTATAGAGTGTAGGGTATAGAGTGCAGGTTGTAGAGTGTAGGGTATAGAGTGTATGGTATAGGGTGTAGGGTATAAAGTGTAGGGTATAGAGTGTAGGGTATAGAGTGTAGGGTATAGAATGTAGGGTATAGAGTGTAGGGTATAGAGTGTAGGCTATAGAGTGTAGAGTATATAGTGTAAAGTGTAGGGTATAGAGTGTAGGGTATAGAGTGTAGGGTATAGAGTGTAGGGTGTAGGGATTAGAGTGTAGGGTACAGAGTGTAGGGTATAGAATGTAGGGTATAGAGTGTAGGGTAAAGAGTGTAGAGTGTAGGGTACAGAGTGCAGGGTGTAGAGTGTAGGGAATAGAGTGTAGAGTGTAGGGTGTAGAGTGTAGGGTGTAGAGTGTAGGGTGTAGAGTGTAGGGTGTAGGGTATAGAGTGTAGGGTATAGAGTGTAGGGTATAGAGTGTAGGGTGTAGGGATTAGAGTGTAGGGATTAGAGTGTAGGGATTAGAGTGTAGGGTGTAGAGTGTAGGGTGTAGAGTGTAGGGTATAGTGTGCAGGGTATAGAGTGTAGGGTATAGAGTGTAGAGTGTAGGGATTAGAGTGCAGGGTATAGAGTGTAGGGTATAGAGTAGAGTGTAGAGTGTAGGCTATAGAGTGTAGACTATGGAGTGTAGGGTATAGAGTGTAGGATATAGAGTGTAGGGTATATAGTGTAGGGTATAGAGTGTAAGGTGTAGGGTATAGAGTGTAGGGTATAGAGTGCAGGTTGTAGAGTGTAGGGTATAGAGTGTAGGGTATAGAGAGTAGGGTATAAAGTGTAGAGTGTAGGGTATAGAGTGTAGAGTGTAGGGTATAGAGTGTATGCTATAGCATGTATGGTGTAGAGTGTATGGTATAGAGTGTAGGGTATAGAGTGTAGAGTGTATGGTATAGAGTGTATGGTATAGAGTGTAGGGTATAGAGTGTAGGGTATAGAGTGTAGGGTATAGAGTGTAGGGTATAGAGTGTATGTTATAGAGTGTAGGGTATAGAGTGTAGAGTGTAGGGTATAGAGTTTACAGTGTAGGGTATAGAGTGTAGGGTATAGAGTGTAAGGTATAGAGTGTAGGGTGTAGAGTGTAGGGTATAGAGTGTAGGGTATAGAGTGTATGGTATAGAGTGTATGGTATAGAGTGTAGGGTATAGAGTGTATGGTATAGAGTGTAGGGTATAGAGTGTAGAGTGTAGGGATTAGAGTGTAGGGTGTAGAGTGTATGGTATAGAGTGTAGAGTGTAAGTTATCGAGTGTAGGGTATAGAGTGTAGGGTGTAGAGTGTAGGGTATAGAGTGTTGGGTGTAGAGTGCAGGGTGTAGAGTGCAGGGTATAGAGTGTAGGATATAGAGTGTAGAGTGTAGGGTATAGAGTGTAGGGTGTAGGGTATAGAGTGTAGAGTGTAGGGTATAGAGTGTAGGGTATAGAGTGTAGGGTATAGAGTGTAGGGAATAGAGTGTAGAGTGTAAGGTGTAGAGTGTAGGGTATAGAGTGTAGGATATAGAGTGTAGAGTGTAGGGTATAGAGTGTAGGGTGTAGGGTATAGAGTGTAGAGTGTAGGGTATAGAGTGTAGGGTATATACTGTAGGGTATAGAGTGTAGGCTATAGAGTGTAGGGTATAGAGTGTAAAGTGTAGGGTATAGAATATAGGGTATAGAGTGTAGGGTTTAGAGTGTTGGGTGTAGAGTGCAGGGTGTAGAGTGCAGGGTATAGAGTGTAGGGTATAGAGTGTAGGGTATAAAGTGTAGAGTGTAGGGTATAGAGTGTATAGTGTAGGGTATAGAGTGTAGGGTATAGAGTGTAGGGTATAGAGTGTAGGGTATAGAGTGTAGGGTATAGGGTATAGAGTGTAGGGTGTAGGGTGTAGAGTGTAGGGTGTTGAGTGTAGGGTATAGAGTGTAGGGTATAGAGTGTAGGGTGTAGGGTATAGAGTGTAGGAGATAGAGTGTAGGGTATAGAGTGTAGAGTGTATGGTATAGAGTGTAGAGTGTAGGGTATAGAGTGTAGGGTATAGACTGTAGGGTATAGAGTGTGGCGTAAAGAGTGTAGGGTATAGAGTGTAGAGTGTAGGGTATAGAGTGTACGGTATGGAGTGTAGGGTATAGAGTGTAGGGTATAGAGTGTAGAGTGTAGGGTATAGAATGTAGGGTATAGAGTGTAGGGTATAGAGTGTAGGGAATAGAGTGTAGAGTGTAAGGTATAGAGTGTAGAGTGTAGGGTATAGACGGTAGGGTGTAGAGTGTAGGGAGTAGAGTGTAGGGTATAGAGTGTAGAGTGTAGGGTATAGAGTGCAGGGTATAGATTGTAGGGTGTAGAGTGTAGGCTATAGAGTGTAGGGTATAGATTGCAGGTTGTATAGTGCAGGTTGTAGAGTGTAGGGTATAGAGTGTAGGGTATAGAGTGTAGGGTATAGAGTGTAGGGTATAGAGTGTAGGGTATAGAGTGTAGGGTATAGAGTGTAGAGTGTAGGGTATAGAGTGTAGGGTATAGATTGCAGGTTGTAGAGTGCAGGTTGTAGAGTGTAGGGTATAGAGTGTAGGGTATAGAGTGTAGGGTATAGAGTGTAGGGTATAGAGTGTAGGGTATAAAGTGTAGAGTGTAGGGTATAGAGTGTATAGTGTAGGGTATAGAGTGTAGGGTATAGAGTGTAGGGTATAGAGTGTATAGTGTAGGGTATAGAGTGTATGCTATAGAGTGTATGGTGTAGAGTGTATGGTATAGAGTGTAGGGTGTAGAGTGTAGGGTATAGAGTGTAGGGTATAGAGTGTATGTTATAGAGTGTAGGGTATAGAGTGTAGAGTGTAGGGTATAGAGTTTAGAGTGTAGGGTATAGAGTGTAGGGTATAGAGTGTAGTGTATAGAGTGTAGGGTAAAGAGTGTAGAGTGTAGGGTACAGAGTGCAGGGTGTAGAGTGTAGGGTATAGAGTGTAGAGTGTAGGGTGTAGAGTGTAGGGTGTAGAGTGTAGGGTATTGAGTGTAGAGTGTAGGGTGTAGAGTGTAGGGTGTAGGGTATAGAGTGTAGGGTATAGAGTGTAGGGTATAGAGTGTAGGGTATAGGGTGTAGGGATTAGAGTGTAGGGATTAGAGTGTAGGGATTAGAGTGTAGGGTGTAGAGTGTAGGGTATAGAGTGTAGGGTATAGAGTGTAGGGTATAGAGTGTAGGGTATAGAGTGCAGGTTGTAGAGTGTAGGGTATAGAGTGTAGGGTAAAGAGTGTAGAGTGTAGGGTACAGAGTGCAGGGTGTAGAGTGTAGGGTATAGAGTGTAGGGTGTAGGGTGTAGAGTGTAGGGTATAGAGTGTAGAGTGTAGGGTGTAGAGTGTAGGGTGTAGGGTATAGAGTGTAGGGTATAGAGTGTAGGGTATAGAGTGTAGAGTGTAGGGATTGGAGTGTAGGGTATAGAGTATAGGCTATAGAGTGTAGGGTGTAGAGTGTAGGGTATAGAGTGTAGGGTATAGAGTGTAGGGTATAGAGTGTACGTTATAGAGTGTAGGGTATAGAGTGTAGAGTGTAGGGTATAGAGTTTAGAGTGTAGGGTATAGAGTGTAGGGTATAGAGTGTAAGGTATAGAGTGTAGAGTGTAGGGTATAGAGTGCAGGGTATAGAGTGTAGGGTATAGAGTGTAGGGTGTAGAGTGTAGGGTGTAGGGTATAGAGTGTAGGGTATAGAGTGTAGGGTATAGAGTGTAGAGTGTAGAGTGTAGGGTGTAGATTGTAGGGTATAGAGTGTAGGGTATAGAGTGTAGGGTATAGAGTGTAGGGTATAGAGTGTAAGGTATAGAGTGTAGAGTGTAGGGTATAGAGTGCAGGGTATAGAGTGTAGGGTATAGAGTGTAGGGTGTAGAGTGTAGGGTGTAGGGTATAGAGTGTAGGGTATAGAGTGTAGGGTGTAGAGTGTAGGGTGTAGTGTGTAGGGTATAGAGTATAGGGTATAGAGTGTAGGGTATAGAGTGTAGGGTATAAAGCGTAGAGTGTAGGGTATAGAGTGTATAGTGTAGGGTATAGAATGTAGGGTATAGAGTGTAGGGTATAGAGTCTAGGGTATAGGGTATAGAGTGTAGGGTGTAGAGTGTAGGGTGTAGGGTGTAGAGTGTATGGTATAAAGTGTAGGGTATAGAGTGTAGGGATTAGAGTGTAGGGTATAGAGTGTAGGGTATAGAGTGTAGGGTATAGAGTGTAGGGTGTAAAGTGTAGAGTGTAGGGTATAGAGTGTAGAGTGTTTGGTATAGAGTGTAGGGTATAGAGTAGAGTGTAGAGTGTAGGGTATAGAGTGTAGAGTGTAGCGGATAGAATGTAGGGTATAGAGTGTAAGGTGTAGAGTGTAGGGTATAGAGTGTATGGTATAGAGTGTGGGGTATAAAGTGTAGAGTTTAGGGTATGGAGTGTAGGGTATAGAGTGTATGGTATAGAGTGTAGGGTATAAAGTGTAGAGTGTAGGGTATAGTGTGTAGGGTATAGAGTGTAGAGTGTAGGGTAAAGAGTGTAGGGTATAGAGTGTAGGGTATAGAGTGCAGAGTGTAGGGTATAGAGTGTAGAGTATAGAGTGCAGGTTGTAGAGTGTAGGGTATAGAGTGTATGGTATGGAGTGTAGGGTATAAAGTGTAGAGTGTAGTGTATAGAGTGTAGGATATAGAGTGTAGGGTATAGAGTGTAGGGTAAAAAGTGTAGAGTGTAGGGTACAGAGTGCAGGGTGTAGAGTGTAGGGTATAGAGTGTAGGGTGTAGAGTGTAGGGTATAGAGTGTAGGGTGTGAGGTATAGAGTGTAGGGTATAGAGTGTAGGGTATAGAGTGTAGAGTGTAGAGTGTAGGGTGTAGAGTGTAGGGTATAGAGTGTAGGGTATAGAGTGTAGGGTATAGAGTGTAGGGTGTAGGGATAAGAGTGTAGGGATTAGAGTGTAGGGTGTAGAGTGTAGGGTATAGAGTGTAGGGCATAGAGTGTAGGGTATAAAGCGTAGAGTGTAGAGTATAGAGTGTATAGTGTAGGGTATAGAGTGTAGGGTATAGAGTGTAGGGTATAGAGTGTAGGGTATAGGGTATAGAGTGTAGGGTGTAGAGTGTAGGGTGTAGGGTGTAGAGTGTATGGTATAGAGTGTAGGGTATAGAGTGTAGGGATTAGAGTGTAGGGTATAGAGTGTAGGGTATAGAGTGTAGGGTATAGAGTGTAGGGTGTAGAGTGTAGAGTGTAGGGTATAGAGTGTAGAGTGTAGGGTATAGAGTGTAGTGTATAGAGTAGAGTGTAGAGTGTAGGGTATAGAGTGTAGAGTGTAGGGGATAGAATGTATGGTATAGAGTGTAAGGTGTAGAGTGTAGGGTATAGAGTGTATGGTATAGAGTGTGGGGTATAAAGTGTAGAGTGTAGGGTATGGAGTGTAGGGTATAGAGTGTATGGTATAGAGTGTAGGGTATAAAGTGTAGAGTGTAGGGTATAGAGTGTAGAGTGTAGGGTAAAGAGTGTAGGGCATAGAGTGTAGGGTATAGAGTGTAGAGTAGGGCATAGAGTGTAGGGTATAGAGTGCAGGTTGTAGAGTGTAGGGTATAGAGTGTAGAGTGTAGGGGATAGAATGTATGGTATAGAGTGTAAGGTGTAGAGTGTAGGGTATAGAGTGTATGGTATAGAGTGTGGGGTATAAAGTGTAGAGTGTAGGGTATGGAGTGTAGGGTATAGAGTGTATGGTATAGAGTGTAGGGTATAAAGTGTAGAGTGTAGGGTATAGAGTGTAGAGTGTAGGGTAAAGAGTGTAGGGCATAGAGTGTAGGGTATAGAGTGTAGAGTAGGGTATAGAGTGTAGGGTATAGAGTGCAGGTTGTAGAGTGTAGGGTATAGAGTGTATGGTATAGAGTGTAGCGTATAAAGTGTAGAGTGTAGTGTATAGAGTGTAGGGTATAGAGTGTAGGGTATAGAGTGTAGGGTATAGAGTGTAGAGTGTATGGTAAAGAGTGTAGGGCATAGAGTGTAGGGTATAGAGTGTAGAGTAGGGTATAGAGTGTAGGGTATAGAGTGCAGGTTGTAGAGTGTAGGGTATAGAGTGTATGGTATAGAGTGTAGGGTATAAAGTGTAGAGTGTAGTGTATAGAGTGTAGGGTATAGAGTGTAGGGTATAGAGTGTAGGGTATAGAGTGTAGGCTATAGAGTGTAGAGTGTAGGGTGTAGAGTGTAGGGTATAGAGTGTAGGGTATAGAGTGTAGGGTATAGAGTGTGGAGTAGAGAGTGTAGGGTATAGAGTGTAGGGTATAGAATGTAGAGTGTAGAGTGTAGGGTGTAGAGTGCAAAGTGTAGGGTATAGAGTGTAAGGTATAGAGTGTAGTGTATAGAGTGTATGTTATAGAGTGTAGGGTATAGAGTGTAGAGTTTAGGGTATAGAGTGTAGTGTATAGAGTGTATGGTATAGAGTGTATGGTATAGAGTGTAGAGTGTAGGGTATAGAGTGTAGGGTATAGAGTGTAGGGTATAGAGTGTAGGGTATAGAGTGTAGAGTGTATGGTATAGAGTGTAGGGTATAGAGTGTAGGGTATAGAGTGTAGGGTATAGAGTGTAAGGTATAGAGTGTAGGTTATAGAGTGTAGGGTATAGAGTGTAGGGTATAGAGTGTAGCTTATAGAGCGTAGGGTGTAGGGTATAGAGTGTAGGGTATAGAGTGTAGGGTACAGAGTGTAGAGTGTAGGGTATAGAGTGTATGGTATAGAGCTTAGGGTGTAGAGTGTAGGGTATAGAGTGTAGAGTTTAGGGTATAGAGTGTGGGGCATAGAGTGTATGGTATACAGTGTAGAGTGTAGGGTATAGAGTGTAGGGTATAGAGTGTAGGGTATAGAGTGTAGAGTGTAGGGTATAGAGTGTAGGGTATAGAGTGCAGGTTGTAGAGTGTAGGGTATAGAGTGTAGGGTATAGAGTGTAGGGTATAAAGTGTAGAGTGTAGGGTATAGAGTGTATAGTGTAGGGTATAGAGTGTAGGGTATAGAGTGTATAGTGTAGGGTATAGAGTGTATGCTATAGAGTGTATGGTGTAGAGTGTATGGCATAGAGTGTAGGGTGTAGAGTGTATGGTATAGAGTGTAGGGTATAGAGTGTAGGGTATAGAGTGTAGGGTATAGAGTGTATGTTATAGAGTGTAGGGTATAGAGTGTAGAGTGTAGGGTATAGAGTTTAGAGTGTAGGGTATGGAGTGTAGGGTATAGAGTGTAAGGTATATAGTGTAGCGTGTAGGGTATAGAGTGTAGGGTATAGAGTGTAGGGTATAGAGTGTAGGGTAAAGAGTGTAGAGTGTAGGGTACAGAGTGCAGGGTGTAGAGTGTAGGGTATAGAGTGTAGAGTGTAGGGTGTAGAGTGTAGGGTGTAGAGTGTAGGGTGTAGAGTGTAGGGTGTAGGGTATAGAGTGTAGGGTATAGAGTGTAGGGTATAGAGTGTAGGGTGTAGAGTGTAGGGTGTAGAGTGTAGGGTATAGAGTGTAGGGTATAGAGTGTAGGTTATAGAGTGTAGGGTGTAGGGATTAGAGTGTAGGGATTAGAGTGTAGGGTGTAGAGTGTAGGGTGTAGAGTGTAGGGTATAGAGTGTAGGGTATAGAGTGTAGGGTATAGAGTGTAGAGTGTAGGGATTAGAGTGTAGGGATTAGAGTGTAGGGTATAGAGTGTAGGGTATAGAGTGTAGGGTATAGAGTGTAGGGTATAGAGTGTAGGGTATAGAGTGTAGGGAATAGAGTGTAGAGTGTAGGGTGTAGAATGTAAAGTGTAGGGTATAGAGTGTAAGGTATAGAGTGTAGTGTATAGAGTGTATGTTATAGAGTGTAGGGTATAGAGTGTAGAGTGTAGGGTATAGAGTGTAGGGTATAGAGTGTAGGGTATAGAGTGTAGGGTATAGAGTGTAGGGTGTAGGGTATAGAGTGTAGGGTATAGAATGCACGTTGTAGAGTGTAGGGTATAGAGTGTAGGGTATAGAGAATAGGGTATAAAGTGTAGAGTGTAGGGTATAGAGTGTAGGGTATAGAGTGTAGGGTATAGAGTGTAGATTGTAGGGTATAGAGTGTATGCTATAGAGTGTATGGTGTAGAGTGTATGGTATAGAGTGTAGGGTATAGAGTGTAGAGTGTAGGGTATAGAGTGTAGGGTATAGAGTGTAGGGTATAGAGTGTAGGGTATAAAGTGCATGTTATAGAGTGTAGGATATAGAGTGTAGAGTGTAGAGTGTAGGGTATAGAGTTTAGAGTGTAGGGTATAGAGTGTAGGGTATAGAGTGTAGGGTATAGAGTGTAGGGTGTAGAGTGTAGGGTATAGAGTGTAGGGTATAGAGTGTAGGGTATAGAGTGTATGGTATAGAGTGTAGTGTATAGAGTGTAGGGTACAGAGTGTAGGGTATAGAGTGTATGGTATAGAGTGTATAGTATAGAGTGTAGGGTATAGAGTGTATGGTATAGAGTGTAGGGTATAGAGTGTAGAGTGTAGGGTATAGAGTGTAGGGTATAGAGTGTAGGGTATAGAGTGTAGGCTATAGAGTGTAGGGTATAGAGTGTAGAGTGTAGGGTATAGAGTGTAGGGTGTAGAGTGTAGGGTATAGAGTGCAGGGTATAGAGTGTAGGGTGTAGAGTGTAGGCTATAGAGTGTAGGGTATAGATTGCAGGTTGTATAGTGCAGGTTGTAGAGTGTAGGATATAGCGTGTAGGGTATAGAGTGTAGGGTATAGAGTGTAGGGTATAGAGTGTAGGGTATAGAGTGTAGGGTATAGAGTGTAGAGTGTAGGGTATAGAGTGTAGGGTATAGATTGCAGGTTGTAGAGTGCAGGTTGTAGAGTGTAGGGTATAGAGTGTAGGGTATAGAGTGTAGGGTATAGAGTGTAGGGTATAGAGTGTAGGGTATAAAGTGTAGAGTGTAGGGTATAGAGTGTATAGTGTAGGGTATAGAGTGTAGGGTATAGAGTGTAGGGTATAGAGTGTATAGTGTAGGGTATAGAGTGTATGCTATAGAGTGTATGGTGTAGAGTGTATGGTATAGAGTGTAGGGTGTAGAGTGTAGGGTATAGAGTGTAGGGTATAGAGTGTATGTTATAGAGTGTAGGGTATAGAGTGTAGAGTGTAGGGTATAGAGTTTAGAGTGTAGGGTATAGAGTGTAGGGTATAGAGTGTAGTGTATAGAGTGTAGGGTAAAGAGTGTAGAGTGTAGGGTACAGAGTGCAGGGTGTAGAGTGTAGGGTATAGAGTGTAGAGTGTAGGGTGTAGAGTGTAGGGTGTAGAGTGTAGGGTATTGAGTGTAGAGTGTAGGGTGTAGAGTGTAGGGTGTAGGGTATAGAGTGTAGGGTATAGAGTGTAGGGTATAGAGTGTAGGGTATAGGGTGTAGGGATTAGAGTGTAGGGATTAGAGTGTAGGGATTAGAGTGTAGGGTGTAGAGTGTAGGGTATAGAGTGTAGGGTATAGAGTGTAGGGTATAGAGTGTAGGGTATAGAGTGCAGGTTGTAGAGTGTAGGGTATAGAGTGTAGGGTAAAGAGTGTAGAGTGTAGGGTACAGAGTGCAGGGTGTAGAGTGTAGGGTATAGAGTGTAGGGTGTAGGGTGTAGAGTGTAGGGTACAGAGTGTAGAGTGTAGGGTGTAGAGTGTAGGGTGTAGGGTATAGAGTGTAGGGTATAGAGTGTAGGGTATAGAGTGTAGAGTGTAGGGATTGGAGTGTAGGGTATAGAGTATAGGCTATAGAGTGTAGGGTGTAGAGTGTAGGGTATAGAGTGTAGGGTATAGAGTGTAGGGTATAGAGTGTACGTTATAGAGTGTAGGGTATAGAGTGTAGAGTGTAGGGTATAGAGTTTAGAGTGTAGGGTATAGAGTGTAGGGTATAGAGTGTAAGGTATAGAGTGTAGAGTGTAGGGTATAGAGTGCAGGGTATAGAGTGTAGGGTATAGAGTGTAGGGTGTAGAGTGTAGGGTGTAGGGTATAGAGTGTAGGGTATAGAGTGTAGGGTATAGAGTGTAGAGTGTAGAGTGTAGGGTGTAGATTGTAGGGTATAGAGTGTAGGGTATAGAGTGTAGGGTATAGAGTGTAGGGTGTAGGGATTAGAGTGTAGGGATTAGAGTGTAGGGTGTAGAGTGTAGGGTGTAGTGTGTAGGGTATAGAGTATAGGGTATAGAGTGTAGGGTATAGAGTGTAGGGTATAAAGCGTAGAGTGTAGGGTATAGAGTGTATAGTGTAGGGTATAGAATGTAGGGTATAGAGTGTAGGGTATAGAGTCTAGGGTATAGGGTATAGAGTGTAGGGTGTAGAGTGTAGGGTGTAGGGTGTAGAGTGTATGGTATAAAGTGTAGGGTATAGAGTGTAGGGATTAGAGTGTAGGGTATAGAGTGTAGGGTATAGAGTGTAGGGTATAGAGTGTAGGGTGTAGAGTGTAGAGTGTAGGGTATAGAGTGTAGAGTGTTTGGTATAGAGTGTAGGGTATAGAGTAGAGTGTAGAGTGTAGGGTATAGAGTGTAGAGTGTAGCGGATAGAATGTAGGGTATAGAGTGTAAGGTGTAGAGTGTAGGGTATAGAGTGTATGGTATAGAGTGTGGGGTATAAAGTGTAGAGTTTAGGGTATGGAGTGTAGGGTATAGAGTGTATGGTATAGAGTGTAGGGTATAAAGTGTAGAGTGTAGGGTATAGTGTGTAGGGTATAGAGTGTAGAGTGTAGGGTAAAGAGTGTAGGGTATAGAGTGTAGGGTATAGAGTGCAGAGTGTAGGGTATAGAGTGTAGAGTATAGAGTGCAGGTTGTAGAGTGTAGGGTATAGAGTGTATGGTATGGAGTGTAGGGTATAAAGTGTAGAGTGTAGTGTATAGAGTGTAGGATATAGAGTGTAGGGTATAGAGTGTAGGGTAAAAAGTGTAGAGTGTAGGGTACAGAGTGCAGGGTGTAGAGTGTAGGGTATAGTGTGTAGGGTGTAGAGTGTAGGGTATAGAGTGTAGGGTGTGAGGTATAGAGTGTAGGGTATAGAGTGTAGGGTATAGAGTGTAGAGTGTAGAGTGTAGGGTGTAGAGTGTAGGGTATAGAGTGTAGGGTATAGAGTGTAGGGTATAGAGTGTAGGGTGTAGGGATAAGAGTGTAGGGATTAGAGTGTAGGGTGTAGAGTGTAGGGTATAGAGTGTAGGGCATAGAGTGTAGGGTATAAAGCGTAGAGTGTAGAGTATAGAGTGTATAGTGTAGGGTATAGAGTGTAGGGTATAGAGTGTAGGGTATAGAGTGTAGGGTATAGGGTATAGAGTGTAGGGTGTAGAGTGTAGGGTGTAGGGTGTAGAGTGTATGGTATAGAGTGTAGGGTATAGAGTGTAGGGATTAGAGTGTAGGGTATAGAGTGTAGGGTATAGAGTGTAGGGTATAGAGTGTAGGGTGTAGAGTGTAGAGTGTAGGGTATAGAGTGTAGAGTGTAGGGTATAGAGTGTAGTGTATAGAGTAGAGTGTAGAGTGTAGGGTATAGAGTGTAGAGTGTAGGGGATAGAATGTATGGTATAGAGTGTAAGGTGTAGAGTGTAGGGTATAGAGTGTATGGTATAGAGTGTGGGGTATAAAGTGTAGAGTGTAGGGTATGGAGTGTAGGGTATAGAGTGTATGGTATAGAGTGTAGGGTATAAAGTGTAGAGTGTAGGGTATAGAGTGTAGAGTGTAGGGTAAAGAGTGTAGGGCATAGAGTGTAGGGTATAGAGTGTAGAGTAGGGCATAGAGTGTAGGGTATAGAGTGCAGGTTGTAGAGTGTAGGGTATAGAGTGTAGAGTGTAGGGGATAGAATGTATGGTATAGAGTGTAAGGTGTAGAGTGTAGGGTATAGAGTGTATGGTATAGAGTGTGGGGTATAAAGTGTAGAGTGTAGGGTATGGAGTGTAGGGTATAGAGTGTATGGTATAGAGTGTAGGGTATAAAGTGTAGAGTGTAGGGTATAGAGTGTAGAGTGTAGGGTAAAGAGTGTAGGGCATAGAGTGTAGGGTATAGAGTGTAGAGTAGGGTATAGAGTGTAGGGTATAGAGTGCAGGTTGTAGAGTGTAGGGTATAGAGTGTATGGTATAGAGTGTAGCGTATAAAGTGTAGAGTGTAGTGTATAGAGTGTAGGGTATAGAGTGTAGGGTATAGAGTGTAGGGTATAGAGTGTAGAGTGTATGGTAAAGAGTGTAGGGCATAGAGTGTAGGGTATAGAGTGTAGAGTAGGGTATAGAGTGTAGGGTATAGAGTGCAGGTTGTAGAGTGTAGGGTATAGAGTGTATGGTATAGAGTGTAGGGTATAAAGTGTAGAGTGTAGTGTATAGAGTGTAGGGTATAGAGTGTAGGGTATAGAGTGTAGGGTATAGAGTGTAGGCTATAGAGTGTAGAGTGTAGGGTGTAGAGTGTAGGGTATAGAGTGTAGGGTATAGAGTGTAGGGTATAGAGTGTGGAGTAGAGAGTGTAGGGTATAGAGTGTAGGGTATAGAATGTAGAGTGTAGAGTGTAGGGTGTAGAGTGCAAAGTGTAGGGTATAGAGTGTAAGGTATAGAGTGTAGTGTATAGAGTGTATGTTATAGAGTGTAGGGTATAGAGTGTAGAGTTTAGGGTATAGAGTGTAGTGTATAGAGTGTATGGTATAGAGTGTATGGTATAGAGTGTAGAGTGTAGGGTATAGAGTGTAGGGTATAGAGTGTAGGGTATAGAGTGTAGGGTATAGAGTGTAGAGTGTATGGTATAGAGTGTAGGGTATAGAGTGTAGGGTATAGAGTGTAGGGTATAGAGTGTAAGGTATAGAGTGTAGGTTATAGAGTGTAGGGTATAGAGTGTAGGGTATAGAGTGTAGCTTATAGAGCGTAGGGTGTAGGGTATAGAGTGTAGGGTATAGAGTGTAGGGTACAGAGTGTAGAGTGTAGGGTATAGAGTGTATGGTATAGAGCTTAGGGTGTAGAGTGTAGGGTATAGAGTGTAGAGTTTAGG
This sequence comes from Ranitomeya imitator, assembly GCF_032444005.1. Taxonomy (NCBI): domain Eukaryota; kingdom Metazoa; phylum Chordata; class Amphibia; order Anura; family Dendrobatidae; genus Ranitomeya; species Ranitomeya imitator. The sequence goes on from NW_027194242.1 coordinate 393,580, forward strand.
GTATAGAGTGTGGGGCATAGAGTGTATGGTATACAGTGTAGAGTGTAGGGTATAGAGTGTAGGGTATAGAGTGTAGGGTATAGAGTGTAGAGTGTAGGGTATAGAGTGTAGGGTATAGAGTGCAGGTTGTAGAGTGTAGGGTATAGAGTGTAGGGTATAGAGTGTAGGGTATAAAGTGTAGAGTGTAGGGTATAGAGTGTATAGTGTAGGGTATAGAGTGTAGGGTATAGAGTGTATAGTGTAGGGTATAGAGTGTATGCTATAGAGTGTATGGTGTAGAGTGTATGGCATAGAGTGTAGGGTGTAGAGTGTATGGTATAGAGTGTAGGGTATAGAGTGTAGGGTATAGAGTGTAGGGTATAGAGTGTATGTTATAGAGTGTAGGGTATAGAGTGTAGAGTGTAGGGTATAGAGTTTAGAGTGTAGGGTATGGAGTGTAGGGTATAGAGTGTAAGGTATATAGTGTAGCGTGTAGGGTATAGAGTGTAGGGTATAGAGTGTAGGGTATAGAGTGTAGGGTAAAGAGTGTAGAGTGTAGGGTACAGAGTGCAGGGTGTAGAGTGTAGGGTATAGAGTGTAGAGTGTAGGGTGTAGAGTGTAGGGTGTAGAGTGTAGGGTGTAGAGTGTAGGGTGTAGGGTATAGAGTGTAGGGTATAGAGTGTAGGGTATAGAGTGTAGGGTGTAGAGTGTAGGGTGTAGAGTGTAGGGTATAGAGTGTAGGGTATAGAGTGTAGGTTATAGAGTGTAGGGTGTAGGGATTAGAGTGTAGGGATTAGAGTGTAGGGTGTAGAGTGTAGGGTGTAGAGTGTAGGGTATAGAGTGTAGGGTATAGAGTGTAGGGTATAGAGTGTAGAGTGTAGGGATTAAAGTGTAGGGATTAGAGTGTAGGGTATAGAGTGTAGGGTATAGAGTGTAGGGTATAGAGTGTAGAGTATAGAGTGTAGGGTATAGAGTGTAGGGAATAGAGTGTAGAGTGTAGGGTGTAGAATGTAAAGTGTAGGGTATAGAGTGTAAGGTATAGAGTGTAGTGTATAGAGTGTATGTTATAGAGTGTAGGGTATAGAGTGTAGAGTGTAGGGTATAGAGTGTAGGGTATAGAGTGTAGGGTATAGAGTGTAGGGTATAGAGTGTAGGGTGTAGGGTATAGAGTGTAGGGTATAGAATGCACGTTGTAGAGTGTAGGGTATAGAGTGTAGGGTATAGAGAATAGGGTATAAAGTGTAGAGTGTAGGGTATAGAGTGTAGGGTATAGAGTGTAGGGTATAGAGTGTAGATTGTAGGGTATAGAGTGTATGCTATAGAGTGTATGGTGTAGAGTGTATGGTATAGAGTGTAGGGTATAGAGTGTAGAGTGTAGGGTATAGAGTGTAGGGTATAGAGTGTAGGGTATAAAGTGCATGTTATAGAGTGTAGGATATAGAGTGTAGAGTGTAGAGTGTAGGGTATAGAGTTTAGAGTGTAGGGTATAGAGTGTAGGGTATAGAGTGTAGGGTATAGAGTGTAGGGTGTAGAGTGTAGGGTATAGAGTGTAGGGTATAGAGTGTAGGGTATAGAGTGTATGGTATAGAGTGTAGTGTATAGAGTGTAGGGTACAGAGTGTAGGGTATAGAGTGTATGGTATAGAGTGTATAGTATAGAGTGTAGGGTATAGAGTGTATGGTATAGAGTGTAGGGTATAGAGTGTAGAGTGTAGGGTATAGAGTGTAGGGTATAGAGTGTAGGGTATAGAGTGTAGGCTATAGAGTGTAGGGTATAGAGTGTAGAGTGTAGGGTATAGAGTGTAGGGTGTAGAGTGTAGGGTATAGAGTGTTGGGTGTAGAGTGCAGGGTGTAGAGTGCAGGGTGTAGAGTGCAGGGTATAGAGTGTAGGGTATAGAGTGTAGGGTATAAAGTGTAGAGTGTAGGGTATAGAGTGTAGGGTATAGAGTGTAGGGTGTAGAGTGTAGGGTGTAGAGTGTATGGTATAGAGTGTAGGGTATAGAGTGTAGGGTATAGAGTGTAGAGTGTAGGGTATAGAGTGTAGGGTATAGAGCTTAGGGTGTAGAGTGTAGGATATAGAGTGTAGAGTTTAGGGCATAGAGTGTGGGGCATTCAGTGTATGGTATACAGTGTAGAGTGTAGAGTGTAGGGTATAGAGTGTATAGTGTAGGGTATAGAGTGTAGGGTATAGAGTGTAGGGTGTAGAGTGTAGGGTGTAGAGTGTAGGGTGTAGAGTGTAGGGTGTAGAGTGTATGGTATAGAGTGTAGGGTATAGAGTGTAGAGTGTAGGGTATAGAGTGTAGGGTATAGAGTGTAGGGTATAGAGTGTAGGGTATAGAGTGTAGGGTGTAGAGTGCAGGGTATAGAGTGTAGAGTTTAGGGTAGAGAGTGTGGGGCATAGAGTGTATGGTATACAGTGTAGAGTGTAGGGTATAGAGTGTATAGTGTAGGGTATAGAGTGTATGGTATAGAGTGTAGGGTATAAAGTGTAGAGTGTAGGGTATAGACTGTATGGTATAGAGTGTAGGGTATAAAGTGTAGAGTGTAGGGTATAGAGTATAGGGTATAGAGTGTAGGGTATAGAGTGTAGGGTATAGAGTGTAGGGTAAAGAGTGTAGAGTGTAGGGTACAGAGTGCAGGGTGTAGAGTGTAGGGTATAGAGTGTAGAGTGTAGAGTGTAGGGTGTAGAGTGTAGGGTATAGAGTGTAGGGTATAGAGTGTAGGGTATAAAGTGAAGGGTGTAGGGTATAGAGTGTAGGGTATAGAGTGCAGGTTGTAGAGTGTAGGGTATAGAGTGTATGGTATAGGGTGTAGGGTATAGAGTGTAGGGTATAGAGTGTAGGGTATAGAGTGTAGGGTATAGAGTGTAGGGTATAGAGTGTAGGGTATAGAGTGTAGGCTATAGAGTGTAGAGTATATAGTGTAGAGTGTAGGGTATAGAGTGTAGGGTATAGAGTGTAGGGTATAGAGTGTGGAGTATAGAGTGTAGGGTATAGAATGTAGAGTGTAGAGTGTAGGGTGTAGAGTGCAAAGTGTAGGGTATAGAGTGTAAGATATAGAGTGTAGTGTATAGAGTGTATGTTATAGAGTGTAGGGTATAGAGTGTAGAGTTTAGGGTATAGAGTGTAGTGTATAGATTGTATGGTATAGAGTGTATGGTATAGAGTGTAGAGTGTAGGGTATAGAGTGTAGGGTATAGAGTGTAGGGTATAGAGTGTAGGGTGTAGAGTGTAGGGTATAGAGTGTAGGGTATAGAGTGTAGGGTATGGAGTGTAGGTTATAGAGTGTAGCGTATAGAGCGTAGGGTGTAGGGTATAGAGTGTAGGGTAGAGTGTAGGGTATAGAGTGTAGGGTATAGAGTGTAGGGTATAGAGTGTAGGGTAAAGAGTGTACAGTGTAGGGTACAGAGTGCAGGGTGTAGAGTGTAGGGTATAGAGTGTAGGGTGTAGAGTGTAGGGTGTAGAGTGTAGGGTATAGAGTGTAGAGTGTAGGGTGTAGGGTGTAGGGTATAGAGTGTAGGGTATAGAGCGTAGGGTATAGAGTGTAGGGTATAGAGTGTAGGGTGTAGGGATTAGAGTGTAGGGATTAGAGTGTAGGTATTAGAGTGTAGGGTGTAGAGTGTAGGGTGTAGAGTGTAGGGTATAGAGTGTAGGGTATAGAGTGTAGGGTATAGAGTGTAGGGTATAGATTGTAGGGTGTAGAGTGTAGGGTGTAGAGTGTATGGTATAGAGTGTAGGGTATAGAGTGTAGGGTATAGAGTGTAGAGTGTAGGGTATAGAGTGTAGGGTATAGAGCTTAGGGTGTAGAGTGTAGGATATAGAGTGTAGAGTTTAGGGTATAGAGTGTGGGGCATAGAGTGTATGGTATACAGTGTAGAGTGTAGAGTGTAGGGTATAGAGTGTATAGTGTAGGGTATAGAGTGTAGGGTATAGAGTGTAGGGTGTAGAGTGTAGGGTGTAGAGTGTAGGGTGTAGAGTGTAGGGTGTAGAGTGTAGGGTGTAGAGTGTATGGTATAGAGTGTAGGGTATAGAGTGTAGAGTGTAGGGTATAGAGTGTAGGGTATAGAGTGTAGGGTATAGAGTGTAGGGTATAGAGTGTAGGGTGTAGAGTGCAGGGTATAGAGTGTAGAGTTTAGGGTAGAGAGTGTGGGGCATAGAGTGTATGGTATACAGTGTAGAGTGTAGGGTATAGAGTGTATAGTGTAGGGTATAGAGTGTATGGTATAGAGTGTAGGGCATAAAGTGTAGAGTGTAGGGTATAGAGTGTATGGTATAGAGTGTAGGGTATAAAGTGTAGAGTGTAGGGTATAGAGTATAGGGTATAGAGTGTAGGGTATAGAGTGTAGGGTATAGAGTGTAGGGTAAAGAGTGTAGAGTGTAGGGTACAGAGTGCAGGGTGTAGAGTGTAGGGTATAGAGTGTAGAGTGTAGGGTATAGAGTGCAGGTTGTAGAGTGTAGGGTATAGAGTGTATGGTATAGGGTGTAGGGTATAGAGTGTAGGGTATAGAGTGTAGGGTATAGAGTGTAGGGTATAGAGTGTAGGCTATAGAGTGTAGAGTATATAGTGTAGAGTGTAGGGTATAGAGTGTAGGGTATAGAGTGTAGGGTATAGAGTGTGGAGTATAGAGTGTAGGGTATAGAATGTAGAGTGTAGAGTGTAGGGTGTAGAGTGCAAAGTGTAGGGTATAGAGTGTAAGATATAGAGTGTAGTGTATAGAGTGTATGTTATAGAGTGTAGGGTATAGAGTGTAGAGTTTAGGGTATAGAGTGTAGTGTATATATTGTATGGTATAGAGTGTATGGTATAGAGTGTAGAGTGTAGGGTATAGAGTGTAGGGTATAGAGTGTAGGGTATAGAGTGTAGGGTATAGAGTGTAGGTTATAGAGTGTAGCGTATAGAGCGTAGGGTGTAGGGTATAGAGTGTAGGGTAGAGTGTAGGGTATAGAGTGTAGGGTATAGAGTGTAGGGTATAGAGTGTAGGCTATAGAGTGTAGAGTATATAGTGAAGAGTGTAGGGTATAGAGTGTAGGGTATAGAGTGTAGGGTATAGAGTGTGGAGTATAGAGTGTAGGGAATAGAATGTAGAGTGTAGAGTGTAGGGTGTAGAGTGCAAAGTGTAGGGTATAGAGTGTAAGATATAGAGTGTAGTGTATAGAGTGTATGTGATAGAGTGTAGGGTATAGAGTGTAGAGTTTAGGGTATAGAGTGTAGTGTATAGATTGTATGGTATAGAGTGTATGGTATAGAGTGTAGAGTGTAGGGTATAGAGTGTAGGGTATAGAGTGTAGGGTATAGAGTGTAGGGTATAGAGTGTAGGTTATAGAGTGTAGCGTATAGAGCGTAGGGTGTAGGGTATAGAGTGTAGGGTAGAGTGTAGGGTATAGAGTGTAGGGTATAGAGTGTAGGGTAAAGAGTGTAGAGTGTAGGGTACAGAGTGCAGGGTGTAGAGTGTAGGGTATAGAGTGTAGGGTGTAGAGTGTAGGGTGTAGAGTGTAGGGTATAGAGTGTAGGGTGTAGGGTATAGAGTGTAGGGTATAGAGTGTAGGGTATAGAGTGTAGGGTGTAGGGATTAGAGTGTAGGGATTAGAGTGTAGGGATTAGAGTGTAGGGTGTAGAGTGTAGGGTGTAGAGTGTAGGGTATAGAGTGTAGGGTATAGAGTGTAGGGTATAGAGTGTAGAGTGTAGGGATTAGAGTGTAGGGTATAGAGTGTAGGGTATAGAGTGTAGACTGTAGGGATTAGAGTGTAGGGATTAGAGTGTAGGGTATAGAGTGTAGGGTATAGAGTAAAGTGTAGAGTGTAGGCTATAGAGTGTAGGGTATAGAGTGTAGAGTGTAGGGTTTAGAGTGTAGGGTATAGAGTGTAGGGTATAGAGTGTAGGGTATAGAGTGTAGGGTATAGAGTGTAGAGTGTAGGGTATAGAGTGTAGGGTATAGAGTGCAGGTTGTAGAGTGTAGGGTATAGAGTGTAGGGTATAGAGAGTAGGGTATAAAGTGTAGAGTGTAGGGTATAGAGTGTATAGTGTAGGGTATAGAGTGTAGGGTATAGAGTGTAGAGTGTAGGGTATAGAGTGTATGCTATAGAGTGTAGGGAATAGAGTGTAGAGTGTAAGGTATAGAGTGTAGAGTGTAGGGTATAGACTGTAGGGTGTAGAGTGTAGGTTATAGAGTGTAGGGTATAGAGTGTAGAGTATAGAGTGTAGGGTATAGAGTGTAGGGTATAGAGTGTAGAGTGTAGGGTATAGAGTGCAGGTTGTAGAGTGTAGGGTATAGAGTGTAGGGTATAGAGAGTAGGGTATAAAGTGTAGAGTGTAGGGTATAGAGTGTATAGTGTAGGGTATAGAGTGTAGGGTATAGAGTGTAGGGTATAGAGTGTAGAGTGTAGGGTATAGAGTGTATGCTATAGAGTGTATGGTGTAGAGTGTATGGTATAGAGTGTAGGGTTTAGAGTGTAGAGTGTATGGTATAGAGTGTAGGGTATAGAGTGTAGGGTATAGAGTGTATGTTATAGAGTGTAGGGTATAGAGTGTAGAGTGTAGGGTATAGAGTTTAGAGTGTAGAGTATAGAGTGTAGGGTATAGAGTGTAAGGTATAGAGTGTAGGGTGTAGAGTGTAGGGTATAGAGTGTAGGGTATAAAGTGTATGGTATAGAGTGTATGGTATAGAGTGTAGGGTATAGAGTATATGGTATAGAGTGTAGGGTATAGAGTGTAGAGTGTAGGGATTAGAGTGTAGGGTATAGAGTGTAGGCTATAGAGTGTAGGGTATAGAGTGTAGGGTGTAGAGTGTAGGTTATAGAGTGTTGGGTGTAGAGTGCAGGGTGTAGAGTGCAGGGTATAGAGTGTAAGATATAGAGTGTAGAGTGTAGGGTATAGAGTGTAGGGTGTAGGGTATAGAGTGTAGGGTATAAAATGTAGGGTATAGAGTGTAGGCTATAGAGTGTAGGGTATAGAGTGTAGAGTGTAGGGTATAGAGTGTAGGGTATAGAGTGTAGAGTGTAGGGTTTAGAGTGTTGGGTGTAGAGTGCAGGGTGTAGAGTGCAGGGTATAGAGTGTAGGGTATAGCGTGTAGGGTATAGAGTGTATGGTATAGAGTGTAGGGTATAGAGTGTAGAGTGTAGGGATTAGAGTGTAGGGTATAGAGTGTAGGCTATAGAGTGTAGGGTATAGAGTGTAGGGTGTAGAGTGTAGGGTATAGAGTGTTGGGTGTAGAGTGTAGGGTATAGAGTGTAGGGTATAGAGTGTAGGGAATAGAGTGTAGAGTGTAAGGTGTAGAGTGTAGGGTATAGAGTGTAGGGTATAAACTGTAGGGTATAGAGTGTAGGCTATAGAGTGTAGGGTATAGAGTGTAGAGTGTAGGGTATAGAGCGTAGGGTATAGAGTGTAGAGTGTAGGGTTTAGAGTGTTGGGTGTAGAGTGCAGGGTGTAGAGTGCAGGGTATAGAGTGTAGGGTATAGAGTGTAGGGTATAAAGTGTAGAGTGTAGGGTATAGAGTGTATAGTGTAGGGTATAGAGTGTAGGGTATAGAGTGTAGGGTATAGAGTGTAGGGTATAAAGTGTAGGGTATAGGGTATAGAGTGTAGGGTGTAAAGTGGAGGGTGTAGAGTGTAGAGTGTAGGGTATAGAGTGTAGGGTATAGAGTGTAGGGTGTAGGGTATAGAGTGTAGGGTATAGAGTGTAGAGTATAGAGTGTAGAGTGTAGAGTGTATGGTATAGAGTGTAGGGTATAGAGTGTAGGGTATAGACTGTAGGGTATAGAGTGTGGCGCATAGAGTGTAGGGTATAGAGTGTAGAGTGTAGGGTATAGAGTGTAGGGTATAGAGTGTAGGGTATAGAGTGTAGAGTGTAGGGTATAGAATGTAGGGTATAGAGTGTAGGGTATAGAGTGTAGGGAATAGAGTGTAGAGTGTAAGGTATAGAGTGTAGAGTGTAGGGTATAGACTGTAGGGTGTAGGGAGTAGAGTGTAGGGTATAGAGTGTAGAGTGTAGGGTATAGAGTGTAGGGTGTAGAGTGTAGGCTATAGAGTGTAGGGTATAGAGTGTAGAGTGTAGGGTATAGAGTGTAGGGTACAGAGTGTAGGGTATAGAGTGTAGGGTATAGAATGTAGAGTGTAGAGTGTAGGCTATAGAGTGTAGGGTATAGAGTGTAGAGTGTAGGGTATAGAGTGTAGGGTGTAGAGTGTAGGGTATAGAGTGTAGGGTATAGACTGTAGGGTATAGAGTGTGGCGTATAGAGTGTAGGGTATAGAGTGTAGAGTGTAGGGTATAGAGTGTAGGGTATAGAGTGTAGGGTATAGAGTGTAGAGTGTAGGGTATAGAATGTAGGGTATAGAGTGTAGGGTATAGAGTGTAGGGAATAGAGTGTAGAGTGTAAGGTATAGAGTGTAGAGTGTAGAGTATAGACTGTAGGGTGTAGGGAGTAGAGTGTAGGGTATAGAGTGTAGAGTGTAGGGTATAGAGTGCAGGGTATAGAGTGTAGGGTGTAGAGTGTAGGCTATAGAGTGTAGGGTATAGAGTGTAGAGTGTAGGGTATAGAGTGTAGGGTATAGAGTGTAGGGTATAGAGTGTAGGGTATAGAGTGTAGAGTGTAGAGTGTAGACTATAGAGTGTAGGGTATAGAGTGTAGAGTGTAGGGTATAGAGTGTAGGGTGTAGAGTGTAGGGTATAGAGTGTAGAGTGTAGAGTGTATGGTATAGAGTGTAGACTGTAGGGTATAGAGTGTGGCGTATAGAGTGTAGGGTATAGAGTGTAGAGTGTAGGGTATAGAGTGTACGGTATAGAGTGTAGGGTATAGAGTGTAGGGTATAGAGTGTAGAGTGTAAGGTGTAGAGTGTAGGGTATAGAGTGTAGGGTATATACTGTAGGGTATAGAGTGTAGGCTATAGAGTGTAGGGTGTAGGGTATAGAGTGTAGGGTATAGAGTGTAGGGTATAGAGTGTAGGGTGTAGGGATTAGAGTGTAGGGATTAGAGTTTAGGGTTTAGAGAGTAGAGTGTAGAGTGTAGGGTGTAGAGTGTAGGGTATAGAGTGTAGGGTATAGAGTGTAGAGTGTAGGGATTAGAGTGTAAGGTATAGAGTGTAGAGTGTAGGGTATATAGTGTAGGGATTAGAGAGTTGGGTGTAGAGTGTAGGGTATAGAGTGTAGGGTATAGAGTGTAGGGTATAGAGTGTAGAGTGTAGGGTATAGAATGTAGGGTATAGAGTGTAGGGTATAGAGTGTAGAGAATAGAGTGTAGAGTGTAAGGTATAGAGTGTAGAGTGTAGGGTATAGACTGTAGGGTGTAGGGAGTAGAGTGTAGGGTATAGAGTGTAGAGTGTAGGGTATAGAGTGTAGGGTGTAGAGTGTAGGCTATAGAGTGTAGGGTATAGAGTGTAGAGTGTAGGGTATAGAGTGTAGGGTATGGAGTGTAGGGTATAGAGTGTAGGGTATAGAATGTAGAGTGTAGAGTGTAGGCTATAGAGTGTAGGGTATAGAGTGTAGAGTGTAGGGTATAGAGTGTAGGGTGTAGAGTGTAGGGTATAGAGTGTAGGGTATAGACTGTAGGGTATAGAGTGTGGCGTATAGAGTGTAGGGTATAGAGTGTAGAGTGTAGGGTATAGAGTGTAGGGTATAGAGTGTAGGGTATAGAGTGTAGAGTGTAGGGTATAGAATGTAGGGTATAGAGTGAAGGGTATAGAGTGTAGGGAATAGAGTGTAGAGTGTAAGGTATAGAGTGTAGAGTGTAGAGTATAGACTGTAGGGTGTAGGGAGTAGAGTGTAGGGTATAGAGTGTAGAGTGTAGGGTATAGAGTGCAGGGTATAGAGTGCAGGGTATAGAGTGTAGGGTGTAGAGTGTAGGCTATAGAGTGTAGGGTATAGAGTGTAGAGTGTAGGGTATAGAGTGTAGGGTATAGAGTGTAGGGTATAGAGTGTAGGGTATAGAGTGTAGAGTGTAGAGTGTAGACTATAGAGTGTAGGGTATAGAGTGTAGAGTGTAGGGTATAGAGTGTAGGGTGTAGAGTGTAGGGTATAGAGTGTAGAGTGTATGGTATAGAGTGTAGACTGTAGGGTATAGAGTGTGGCGTATAGAGTGTAGGGTATAGAGTGTAGAGTGTAGGGTATAGAGTGTACGGTATAGAGTGTAGGGTATAGAGTGTAGGGTATAGAGTGTAGAGTGTAAGGTGTAGAGTGTAGGGTATAGAGTGTAGGGTATATACTGTAGGGTATAGAGTGTAGGCTATAGAGTGTAGGGTGTAGGGTATAGAGTGTAGGGTATAGAGTGTAGGGTATAGAGTGTAGGGTGTAGGGATTAGAGTGTAGGGATTAGAGTGTAGGGTTTAGAGAGTAGGGTGTAGAGTGTAGGATGTAGAGTGTAGGGTATAGAGTGTAGGGTATAGAGTGTAGAGTGTAGGGATTAGAGTGTAAGGTATAGAGTGTAGAGTGTAGGGTATATAGTGTAGGGATTAGAGAGTTGGGTGTAGAGTGTAGGGTATAGAGTGTATGTTATAGAGTGTAGGGTATAGAGTGTATGTTATAGAGTGTAGGGTATAGAGTGTAGAGTGTAGGGTATAGAGTTTAGAGTGTAGGGTATAGAGTGTAGGGTATAGAGTGTAGGGTAAAGAGTGTAGAGTGTAGGGTATAGAATGTAGGGTATAGAGTGTAGGGTGTAGAGTGTAGGGTATAGAGTGCAGGTTGTAGAGTGTAGGGTATAGAGTGTATAGTGTAGGGTATAGAGTGTAGGGTATAGAGTGTAGGGTATAGAGTGTAGGGTATAGAGTGTATCGTGTAGGGTATAGAGTGTATGCTATAGAGTGTATGGTGTAGAGTGTATGGTGTAGAGTGTATGGTGTAGAGTGTATGGTGTAGAGTGTATGGTATAGAGTGTAGGGTATAGAGTGTATGTTATAGAGTGTAGGGTATAGAGCGTAGGGTATAGAGTTTAGAGTGTAGGGTATAGAGTGTAGGATATAGAGTGTAGGGTATAGAGTGTAGGGTATAGATTGCAGGTTGTAGAGTGCAGGTTGTAGAGTGTAGGGTATAGAGTGTAGGGTATAGAGTGTAGGGAATAGAGTGTAGGGTATAAAGTGTAGATTGTAGGGTATAGAGTGTATAGTGTAGGGTATAGAGTGTATGCTATAGAGTGTATGGTGTAGAGTGTATGGTATAGAGTGTAGGGTGTAGAGTGTATGGTATAGAGTGTAGGGTGTAGAGTGTAGGGTATAGAGTGTAGGGTATAGAGTGTAGGGTATAGAGTGTAGGGTATAGAGTGTATGTTATAGAGTGTAAGGTATAGAGTGTAGAGTGTAGGGTATAGACTGTAGGGTGTAGAGTGTAGGGAGTAGAGTGTAGGGTATATAGTGTAGGGTATAGAGTGTAGGGTATAGAGTGTAGGGTATAGAGTGTATGTTATAGAGTGTAGGGTATAGAGTGTAGAGTGTAGGGTATAGAGTGTATGTTATAGAGTGTAGGGTATAGAGTTTAGAGTGTAGGGTATAGAGTGTAGGGTATAGAGTGTAGGGTATAGAGTGTAGGGTAAAGAGTGTAGAGTGTAGGGTACAGAGTGCAGGGTGTAGAGTGTAGGGTATATAGTGTAGGGTGTAGAGTGTAGGGTGTAGAGTGTAGGGTATAGAGTGTAGAGTGTAGGGTGTAGGGTATAGAGTGTAGGGTATAGAGTGTAGGGTATAGAGTGTAGGGTATAGAGTGTAGGGTGTAGGGATTAGAGTGTAGGGATTAGAGTGTAGGGATTAGAGTGTAGGGTGTAGAGTGTAGGGTGTAGAGTGTAGGGTATAGAGTGTAGGGTGTAGGGTGTAGGGTATAGAGTGTAGGGTATAGAGTGTAGGGTATAGAGTGTAGGGTGTAGGGATTAGAGTGTAGGGATTATAGTGTAGGGATTAGAGTGTAGGGTGTAGAGTGTAGGGTGTAGAGTGTAGGGTATAGAGTGTAGGGTATAGAGTGTAGAGTGTAGGGATTAGAGTGTAGGGTATAGAGTGTAGGGTATACAGTGTAGGGTATAGAGTGTAGGGTAAAGAGTGTAGAGTGTAGGGTACAGAGTGCAGGGTGTAGAGTGTAGGGTATAGAGTGTAGAGTGTAGGGTGTAGGGTGTAGGGTATAGAGTGTAGGGTATAGAGTGTAGGGTATAGAGTGTAGGGTATAGATTGTAGGGTATAGAGTGTAGGGTGTAGGGATTAGAGTGTAGGGATTAGAGTGTAGGGATTAGAGTGTAGGATGTAGAGTGTAGGGTGTAGAGTGTAGGGTATAGAGTGTAGGGTATAGAGTGTAGGGTATAGAGTGTAGACTGTAGGGATTAGAGTGTAGGGATTAGAGTGTAGGGTATAGAGTGTAGGGTATAGAGTAAAGTGTAGAGTGTAGGCTATAGAGTGTAGGGTATAGAGTGTAGAGTGTAGGGTATAGAGTGTAGGGTATAGAGTGTAGGGTATAGAGTGTAGGGTATAGAGTGTAGGGTGTAGGGTATAGAGTGTAGGGTATAGAGTGCAGGTTGTAGAGTGTAGGGTATAGAGTGTAGGGTATAGAGAGTAGGGTATAAAGTGTAGAGTGTAGGGTATGGAGTGTATAGTGTAGGGTATAGAGTGTAGGGTATAGAGTGTAGGGTATAGAGTGTAGAGTGTAGGGTATAGAGTGTATGCTATAGAGTGTAGGGTATAGAGTGTAGGGAATAGAGTGTAGAGTGTAAGGTATAGAGTGTAGAGTGTAGGGTATAGACTGTAGGGTGTAGAGTGTAGGGTATAGAGTGTAGGGTATAGAGTGTAGGGTATAGAGTGTAGGGTATAGAGTGTAGAGTGTAGGGTATAGAGTGCAGGTTGTAGAGTGTAGGGTATAGAGTGTAGGGTATAAAGTGTAGAGTGTAGGGTATAGAGTGTATAGTGTAGGGTATAGAGTGTAGGGTATAGAGTGTAGGGTATAGAGCGTATAGTATAGGGTATAGAGTGTATGCTATAGAGTGTATGGTGTAGAGTGTATGGTGTAGAGTGTATGGTGTAGAGTGTATGGTGTAGAGTGTATGGTATAGAGTGTAGGGTATAGAGTGTAGGGTATAGAGTGTATGTTATAGAGTGTAGGGTATAGAGTGTAGGGTATAGAGTTTAGAGTGTAGGGTATAGAGTGTAGGGTATAGAGTGTAGGGTATAGAGTGTAGGGTATAGAGTGTAGGGTACAGAGTGCAGGGTGTAGAGTGTAGGGTATAGAGTGTAGAGTGTAGGGTGTAGAGTGTAGGGTATAGAGTGTAGGGTGTAGGGTATAGAGTGTAGGGTATAGAGTGTAGGGTATAGAGTGTAGGGTGTAGGGATTAGGGTGTAGGGATTAGAGTGTAGGGATTAGAGTGTAGGGATTAGAGTGTAGGGTGTAGAGTGTAGAGTGTAGGGTATAGAGTGTAGGGTACAGAGTGTAGGGTATAGAGTGTAGAGTGTAGAGATTAGAGTGTAGGGTATAGAGTGTAGGGTATAGAGTGTAGGGTAAAGAGTGTAGAGTGTAGGGTACAGAGTGCAGGGTGTAGAGTGTAGGGTATAGAGTGTAGGGTGTAGAGTGTAAGGTATAGAGTGTAGGGTGTAGAGTGTAGGGTGTAGGGTATAGAGTGTAGGGTATAGAGTGTAGGGTATAGGGTGTAGGGTATAGAGTGTAGGGTGTAGGGATTAGAGTGTAGGGATTAGAGTGTAGGGATTAGAGTGTAGGGTGTAGAGTGTAGGGTGTAGAGTGTAGGGTATAGAGTGTAGGGTATAGAGTGTAGGGTATAGAGTGTAGAGTGTAGGGATTAGAGTGTAGGGTATAGAGTGTAGGGTTTAGAGTAGAGTGTAGAGTGTAGGCTATAGAGTGTAGGGTATAGAGTGTAGAGTGTAGGGTATAGAGTGTAGGGTATAGAGTGTAGGGTATAGAGTGTACGGTATAGAGTGTAGGGTGTAGGGTATAGAGTATAGGGTATAGAGTGCAGGTTGTAGAGTGTAGAGTATAGAGTGTAGGGTATAGAGAGTAGGGTATAAAGTGTAGAGTGTAGGGTATAGAGTGTATAGTGTAGGGTATAGAGTGTAGGGTATAGAGTGTAGAGTGTATGCTATAGAGTGTATGGTGTAGAGTGTATGGTATAGAGTGTAGGGTATAGAGTGTAGAGTGTAGGGATTAGAGTGTAGGGTATAGAGTGTAGGCTATAGAGTGTAGCGTATAGAGTGTAGAGTGTAGGTTATAGAGTGTAGGGTATAGAGTGTAGGGTGTAGAGTGTAGGGTATAGAGTGTTGGGTGTAGAGTGCAGGGTATAGAGTGCAGGGTATAGAGTGTAGGATATAGAGTGTAGGGTATAGAGTGTAGGGTGTAGGGTATAGAGTGTAGAGTGTAGGGTATAGAGTGTAGGGTATAGAGTGTAGGGTATAGAGTGTAGGGAATAGAGTGTAGAGTGTAAGGTGTAGAGTGTAGGGTATAGAGTGTAGGGTATATACTGTAGGGTATAGAGTGTAGGCTATAGAGTGTAGGGTATAGAGTGTAGAGTGTAGGGTATAGAGTGTAGGGTATAGAGTGTAGGGTGTAGAGTGTAGGGTTTAGAGTGTTGGGTGTAGAGTGCAGGGTGTAAAGTGCAGGGTATAGAGTGTAGGGTATAGAGTGTAGAGTATAAAGTGTAGAGTGTAGGGTATAGAGTGTATAGTGTAGGGTATAGAGTGTAGGGTGTAGGGTGTAGGGTGTAGAGTGTAGGGTATAGAGTGTAGGGTATATTGTGTAGGGTGTAGGGTATAGAGTGTAGGGTATAGAGTGTAGAGTGTATGGTATAGAGTGTAGACTGTAGGGTATAGAGTGTGGCGTATAGAGTGTAGGGTATAGAGTGTAGAGTGTAGGGTATAGAGTGTACGGTATAGAGTGTAGGGTATAGAGTGTAGGGTATAGAGTGTAGAGTGTAGGGTATAGAATGTAGGGTATAGAGTGTAGGGTATAGAGTGTAGGGAATAGAGTGTAGAGTGTAAGGTATAGAGTGTAGAGTGTAGGGTGTAGAGTGTAGGGAGTAGAGTGTAGGGTATAGAGTGTAGAGTGTAGGGTATAGAGTGCAGGGTATAGAGTGTAGGGTGTAGAGTGTAGGCTATAGAGTGTAGGTTATAGAGTGTAGAGTGTAGGGTATAGAGTGTAGGGTATAGAGTGTAGGGTATAGAGTGTAGGGTATAGAGTGTAGAGTGTAGGGTATAGAGTGTAGGGTATAGAGTGTAGGGTGTAGGGTATAGAGTGTAGGGTATAGAGTGTAGAGTGTATGGTATGCATGGAGAAGTCATTTTGAATGACTGGTCCTCAGTGTTGTGAGAACGATGACTGGTTAAAATTTTTGGTGGTTTCTTGTTCAGTCCATAGGCCTACATCATGTGGCAAACCGGTGAGCATGTGGCTCTATTAGTATAGGAGATACCTGAAAACATATCACACTTTTCATCATAGTGCTTTTACCAATGCATAAAATGCATGGAGAAGTCATTTCGAATGACTGGTCCTCAGTGTTGTGAGAACGATGACTGGTTAAAATTTTTGGTGGTTTCTTGTTCAGTCCATAGGCCTACATCATGTGGCAAACCGGTGAGCATGTGGCTCTATTAGTATAGGAGATACCTGAAAACATATCACACTTTTCATCATAGTGCTTTTACCAATGCATAAAATGCATGGAGAAGTCATTTCGAATGACTAGTCCTCAGTGTTGTGAGAACGATGACTGGTTAAAATTTTTGGTGGTTTCTTGTTCAGTCCATAGGCCTACATCATGTGGCAAACCGGTGAGCATGTGGCTCTATTAGTATAGGAGATACCTGAAAACATATCACACTTTTCATCATAGTGCTTTTACCAATGCATAAAATGCATGGAGAAGTCATTTCGAATGTCTGGTCCTCAGTGTTGTGAGAACGATGACTGGTTAAAATTTTTGGTGGTTTCTTGTTCAGTCCATAGGCCTACATCATGTGGCAAACCGGTGAGCATGTGGCTCTATTAGTATAGGAGATACCTGAAAACATATCACACTTTTCATCATAGTGCTTTTACCAATGCATAAAATGCATGGAGAAGTCATTTCGAATGACTGGTCCTCAGTGTTGTGAGAACGATGACTGGTAAAATTTTTGGTGGTTTCTTGTTCAGTCCATTAGCCTACATCATGTGGCAAACCGGTGAGCATGTGGCTCTATTAGTATAGGAGATACCTGAAAACATATCACACTTTTCATCATAGTGCTTTTACCAATGCATAAAATGCATGGAGAAGTCATTTCGAATGACTGGTCCTCAGTGTTGTGAGAACGATGACTGGTTAAAATTTTTGGTGGTTTCTTGTTCAGTCCATAGGCCTACATCATGTGGCAAACCGGTGAGCATGTGGCTCTATTAGTATAGGAGATACCTGAAAACATATCACACTTTTCATCATAGTGCTTTTACCAATGCATAAAATGCATGGAGAAGTCATTTCGAATGACTGGTACTCAGTGTTGTGAGAACGATGACTGGTTAAAATTTTTGGTGGTTTCTTGTTCAGTCCATAGGCCTACATCATGTGGCAAACCGGTGAGCATGTGGCTCTATTAGTATAGGAGATACCTGAAAACATATCACACTTTTCATCATAGTGCTTTTACCAATGCATAAAATGCATGGAGAAGTCATTTTGAATGACTGGTCCTCAGTGTTGTGAGAACGATGACTGGTTAAAATTTTTGGTGGTTTCTTGTTCAGTACATAGGCCTACATCATGTGGCAAACCGGTGAGCATGTGGCTCTATTAGTATAGGAGATACCTGAAAACATATCACACTTTTCATCATAGTGCTTTTACCAATGCATAAAATGCATGGAGAAGTCATTTCGAATGACTGGTCCTCAGTGTTGTGAGAACGATGACTGGTTAAAATTTTTGGTGGTTTCTTGTTCAGTCCATAGGCCTACATCATGTGGCAAACCGGTGAGCATGTGGCTCTATTAGTATAGGAGATACCTGAAAACATATCACACTTTTCATCATAGTGCTTTTACCAATGCATAAAATGCATGGAGAAGTCATTTCGAATGACTGGTCCTCAGTGTTGTGAGAACGATGACTGGTTAAAATTTTTGGTGGTTTCTTGTTCAGTCCATAGGCCTACATCATGTGGCAAACCGGTGAGCATGTGGCTCTATTAGTATAGGAGATACCTGAAAACATATCACACTTTTCATCATAGTGCTTTTACCAATGCATAAAATGCATGGAGAAGTCATTTCGAATGACTAGTCCTCAGTGTTGTGAGAACGATGACTGGTTAAAATTTTTGGTGGTTTCTTGTTCAGTCCATAGGCCTACATCATGTGGCAAACCGGTGAGCATGTGGCTCTATTAGTATAGGAGATACCTGAAAACATATCACACTTTTCATCATAGTGCTTTTACCAATGCATAAAATGCATGGAGAAGTCATTTCGAATGTCTGGTCCTCAGTGTTGTGAGAACGATGACTGGTTAAAATTTTTGGTGGTTTCTTGTTCAGTCCATAGGCCTACATCATGTGGCAAACCGGTGAGCATGTGGCTCTATTAGTATAGGAGATACCTGAAAACATATCACACTTTTCATCATAGTGCTTTTACCAATGCATAAAATGCATGGAGAAGTCATTTCGAATGACTGGTCCTCAGTGTTGTGAGAACGATGACTGGTTAAAATTTTTGGTGGTTTCTTGTTCAGTCCATAGGCCTACATCATGTGGCAAACCGGTGAGCATGTGGCTCTATTAGTATAGGAGATACCTGAAAACATATCACACTTTTCATCATAGTGCTTTTACCAATGCATAAAATGCATGGAGAAGTCATTTCGAATGACTGGTCCTCAGTGTTGTGAGAACGATGACTGGTTAAAATTTTTGGTGGTTTCTTGTTCAGTCCATTAGCCTACATCATGTGGCAAACCGGTAAGCATGTGGCTCTATTTGTATAGGAGATACCTGAAAACATATCACACTTTTCATCATAGTGCTTTTACCAATGCATAAAATGCATGGAGAAGTCATTTCGAATGACTGGTCCTCAGTGTTGTGAGAACGATGACTGGTTAAAATTTTTGGTGGTTTCTTGTTCAGTCCATAGGCCTACATCATGTGGCAAACCGGTGAGCATGTGGCTCTCTTAGTATAGGAGATACCTGAAAACATATCACACTTTTCATCATAATGCTTTTACCAATGCATAAAATGCATGGAGAAGTCATTTCGAATGACTGGTCCTCAGTGTTGTGAGAACGATGACTGGTTAAAATTTTTGGTGGTTTCTTGTTCAGTCCATTAGCCTACATCATGTGGCAAACCGGTGAGCATGTGGCTCTATTAGTATAGGAGATACCTGAAAACATATCACACTTTTCATCATAGTGCTTTTACCAATGCATAAAATGCATGGAGAAGTCATTTCGAATGACTGGTCCTCAGTGTTGTGAGAACGATGACTGGTTAAAATTTTTGGTGGTTTCTTGTTCAGTCCATAGGCCTACATCATGTGGCAAACCGGTGAGCATGTGGCTCTATTAGTATAGGAGATACCTGAAAACATATCACACTTTTCATCATAGTGCTTTTACCAATGCATAAAATGCATGGAGAAGTCATTTCGAATGACTGGTCCTCAGTGTTGTGAGAACGATGACTGGTTAAAATTTTTGGTGGTTTCTTGTTCAGTCCATAGGCCTACATCATGTGGCAAACCGGTGAGCATGTGGCTCTATTAGTATAGGAGATACCTGAAAACATATCACACTTTTCATCATAGTGCTTTTACCAATGCATAAAATGCATGGAGAAGTCATTTCGAATGACTGGTCCTCAGTGTTGTGAGAACGATGACTGGTTAAAATTTTTGGTGGTTTCTTGTTCAGTCCATAGGCCTACATCATGTGGCAAACCGGTGAGCATGTGGCTCTATTAGTATAGGAGATACCTGAAAACATATCACACTTTTCATCATAGTGCTTTTACCAATGCATAAAATGCATGGAGAAGTCATTTCGAATGACTGGTCCTCAGTGTTGTGAGAACGATGACTGGTTAAAATTTTTGGTGGTTTCTTGTTCAGTCCATTAGCCTACATCATGTGGCAAACCGGTAAGCATGTGGCTCTATTTGTATAGGAGATACCTGAAAACATATCACACTTTTCATCATAGTGCTTTTACCAATGCATAAAATGCATGGAGAAGTCATTTCGAATGACTGGTCCTCAGTGTTGTGAGAACGATGACTGGTTAAAATTTTTGGTGGTTTCTTGTTCAGTCCATAGGCCTACATCATGTGGCAAACCGGTGAGCATGTGGCTCTCTTAGTATAGGAGATACCTGAAAACATATCACACTTTTCATCATAATGCTTTTACCAATGCATAAAATGCATGGAGAAGTCATTTCGAATGACTGGTCCTCAGTGTTGTGAGAACGATGACTGGTTAAAATTTTTGGTGGTTTCTTGTTCAGTCCATTAGCCTACATCATGTGGCAAACCGGTGAGCATGTGGCTCTATTAGTATAGGAGATACCTGAAAACATATCACACTTTTCATCATAGTGCTTTTACCAATGCATAAAATGCATGGAGAAGTCATTTCGAATGACTGGTCCTCAGTGTTGTGAGAACGATGACTGGTTAAAATTTTTGGTGGTTTCTTGTTCAGTCCATAGGCCTACATCATGTGGCAAACCGGTGAGCATGTGGCTCTATTAGTATAGGAGATACCTGAAAACATATCACACTTTTCATCATAGTGCTTTTACCAATGCATAAAATGCATGGAGAAGTCATTTCGAATGACTGGTCCTCAGTGTTGTGAGAACGATGACTGGTTAAAATTTTTGGTGGTTTCTTGTTCAGTCCATAGGCCTACATCATGTGGCAAACCGGTGAGCATGTGGCTCTATTAGTATAGGAGATACCTGAAAACATATCACACTTTTCATCATAGTGCTTTTACCAATGCATAAAATGCATGGAGAAGTCATTTCGAATGACTGGTCCTCAGTGTTGTGAGAACGATGACTGGTTAAAATTTTTGGTGGTTTCTTGTTCAGTCCATAGGCCTACATCATGTGGCAAACCGGTGAGCATGTGGCTCTATTAGTATAGGAGATACCTGAAAACATATCACACTTTTCATCATAGTGCTTTTACCAATGCATAAAATGCATGGAGAAGTCATTTCGAATGACTGGTCCTCAGTGTTGTGAGAACGATGACTGGTTAAAATTTTTGGTGGTTTCTTGTTCAGTCCATAGGCCTACATCATGTGGCAAACCGGTGAGCATGTGGCTCTATTAGTATAGGAGATACCTGAAAACATATCACACTTTTCATCATAGTGCTTTTACCAATGCATAAAATGCATGGAGAAGTCATTTCGAATGACTGGTCCTCAGTGTTGTGAGAACGATGACTGGTTAAAATTTTTGGTGGTTTCTTGTTCAGTCTATATGCCTACATCATGTGGCAAACCGGTGAGCATGTGGCTCTATTAGTATAGGAGATACCTGAAAACATATCACACTTTTCATCATAGTGCTTTTACCAATGCATAAAATGCATGGAGAAGTCATTTCGAATGACTGGTCCTCAGTGTTGTGAGAACGATGACTGGTTAAAATTTTTGGTGGTTTCTTGTTCAGTCCATAGGCCTACATCATGTTGCAAACCGGTGAGCATGTGGCTCTATTAGTATAGGAGATACCTGAAAACATCACACTTTTCATCATAGTGCTTTTACCAATGCATAAAATGCATGGAGAAGTCATTTCGAATGACTGGTCCTCAGTGTTGTGAGAACGATGACTGGTTAAAATTTTTGGTGGTTTCTTGTTCAGTCCATAGGCCTACATCATGTGGCAAACCGGTGAGCATGTGGCTCTATTAGTATAGGAGATACCTGAAAACATATCACACTTTTCATCATAGTGCTTTTACCAATGCATAAAATGCATGGAGAAGTCATTTCGAATGACTGGTCCTCAGTGTTGTGAGAACGATGACTGGTAAAATTTTTAGTGGTTTCTTGTTCAGTCCATTAGCCTACATCATGTGGCAAACCGGTGAGCATGTGGCTCTATTAGTATAGGAGATACCTGAAAACATATCACACTTTTCATCATAGTGCTTTTACCAATGCATAAAATGCATGGAGAAGTCATTTCGAATGACTGGTCCTCAGTGTTGTGAGAACGATGACTGGTTAAAATTTTTGGTGGTTTCTTGTTCAGTCCATAGGCCTACATCATGTGGCAAACCGGTGAGCATGTGGCTCTATTAGTATAGGAGATACCTGAAAACATATCACACTTTTCATCATAGTGCTTTTACCAATGCATAAAATGCATGGAGAAGTCATTTCGAATGACTGGTCCTCAGTGTTGTGAGAACGATGACTGGTTAAAATTTTTGGTGGTTTCTTGTTCAGTCCATAGGCCTACATCATGTGGCAAACCGGTGAGCATGTGGCTCTATTAGTATAGGAGATACCTGAAAACATATCACACTTTTCATCATAGTGCTTTTACCAATGCATAAAATGCATGGAGAAGTCATTTCGAATGACTGGTCCTCAGTGTTGTGAGAACGATGACTGGTTAAAATTTTTGGTGGTTTCTTGTTCAGTCCATAGGCCTACATCATGTGGCAAACCGGTGAGCATGTGGCTCTATTAGTATAGGAGATACCTGAAAACATATCACACTTTTCATCATAGTGCTTTTACCAATGCATAAAATGCATGGAGAAGTCATTTCGAATGACTAGTCCTCAGTGTTGTGAGAACGATGACTGGTTAAAATTTTTGGTGGTTTCTTGTTCAGTCCATAGGCCTACATCATGTGGCAAACCGGTGAGCATGTGGCTCTATTAGTATAGGAGATACCTGAAAACATATCACACTTTTCATCATAGTGCTTTTACCAATGCATAAAATGCATGGAGAAGTCATTTCGAATGTCTGGTCCTCAGTGTTGTGAGAACGATGACTGGTTAAAATTTTTGGTGGTTTCTTGTACAGTCCATAGGCCTACATCATGTGGCAAACCGGTGAGCATGTGGCTCTATTAGTATAGGAGATACCTGAAAACATATCACACTTTTCATCATAGTGCTTTTACCAATGCATAAAATGCATGGAGAAGTCATTTCGAATGACTGGTCCTCAGTGTTGTGAGAACGATGACTGGTAAAATTTTTGGTGGTTTCTTGTTCAGTCCATTAGCCTACATCATGTGGCAAACCGGTGAGCATGTGGCTCTATTAGTATAGGAGATACCTGAAAACATATCACACTTTTCATCATAGTGCTTTTACCAATGCATAAAATGCATGGAGAAGTCATTTCGAATGACTGGTCCTCAGTGTTGTGAGAACGATGACTGGTTAAAATTTTTGGTGGTTTCTTGTTCAGTCCATAGGCCTACATCATGTGGCAAACCGGTGAGCATGTGGCTCTATTAGTATAGGAGATACCTGAAAACATATCACACTTTTCATCATAGTGCTTTTACCAATGCATAAAATGCATGGAGAAGTCATTTCGAATGACTGGTACTCAGTGTTGTGAGTACGATGACTGGTTAAAATTTTTGGTGGTTTCTTGTTCAGTCCATAGGCCTACATCATGTGGCAAACCGGTGAGCATGTGGCTCTATTAGTATAGGAGATACCTGAAAACATATCACACTTTTCATCATAGTGCTTTTACCAATGCATAAAATGCATGGAGAAGTCATTTTGAATGACTGGTCCTCAGTGTTGTGAGAACGATGACTGGTTAAAATTTTTGGTGGTTTCTTGTTCAGTCCATAGGCCTACATCATGTGGCAAACCGGTGAGCATGTGGCTCTATTAGTATAGGAGATACCTGAAAACATATCACACTTTTCATCATAGTGCTTTTACCAATGCATAAAATGCATGGAGAAGTCATTTCGAATGACTGGTCCTCAGTGTTGTGAGAACGATGACTGGTTAAAATTTTTGGTGGTTTCTTGTTCAGTCCATAGGCCTACATCATGTGGCAAACCGGTGAGCATGTGGCTCTATTAGTATAGGAGATACCTGAAAACATATCACACTTTTCATCATAGTGCTTTTACCAATGCATAAAATGCATGGAGAAGTCATTTCGAATGACTGGTCCTCAGTGTTGTGAGAACGATGACTGGTTAAAATTTTTGGTGGTTTCTTGTTCAGTCCATAGGCCTACATCATGTGGCAAACCGGTGAGCATGTGGCTCTATTAGTATAGGAGATACCTGAAAACATATCACACTTTTCATCATAGTGCTTTTACCAATGCATAAAATGCATGGAGAAGTCATTTCGAATGACTGGTCCTCAGTGTTGTGAGAACGATGACTGGTTAAAATTTTTGGTGGTTTCTTGTTCAGTCTATATGCCTACATCATGTGGCAAACCGGTGAGCATGTGGCTCTATTAGTATAGGAGATACCTGAAAACATATCACACTTTTCATCATAGTGCTTTTACCAATGCATAAAATGCATGGAGAAGTCATTTCGAATGACTGGTCCTCAGTGTTGTGAGAACGATGACTGGTTAAAATTTTTGGTGGTTTCTTGTTCAGTCCATAGGCCTACATCATGTTGCAAACCGGTGAGCATGTGGCTCTATTAGTATAGGAGATACCTGAAAACATCACACTTTTCATCATAGTGCTTTTACCAATGCATGAAATGCATGGAGAAGTCATTTCGAATGACTGGTCCTCAGTGTTGTGAGAACGATGACTGGTTAAAATTTTTGGTGGTTTCTTGTTCAGTCCATAGGCCTACATCATGTGGCAAACCGGTGAGCATGTGGCTCTATTAGTATAGGAGATACCTGAAAACATATCACACTTTTCATCATAGTGCTTTTACCAATGCATAAAATGCATGGAGAAGTCATTTCGAATGACTGGTCCTCAGTGTTGTGAGAACGATGACTGGTAAAATTTTTAGTGGTTTCTTGTTCAGTCCATTAGCCTACATCATGTGGCAAACCGGTGAGCATGTGGCTCTATTAGTATAGGAGATACCTGAAAACATATCACACTTTTCATCATAGTGCTTTTACCAATGCATAAAATGCATGGAGAAGTCATTTCGAATGACTGGTCCTCAGTGTTGTGAGAACGATGACTGGTTAAAATTTTTGGTGGTTTCTTGTTCAGTCCATAGGCCTACATCATGTGGCAAACCGGTGAGCATGTGGCTCTATTAGTATAGGAGATACCTGAAAACATATCACACTTTTCATCATAGTGCTTTTACCAATGCATAAAATGCATGGAGAAGTCATTTCGAATGACTGGTCCTCAGTGTTGTGAGAACGATGACTGGTTAAAATTTTTGGTGGTTTCTTGTTCAGTCCATAGGCCTACATCATGTGGCAAACCGGTGAGCATGTGGCTCTATTAGTATAGGAGATACCTGAAAACATATCACACTTTTCATCATAGTGCTTTTACCAATGCATAAAATGCATGGAGAAGTCATTTCGAATGACTGGTCCTCAGTGTTGTGAGAACGATGACTGGTTAAAATTTTTGGTGGTTTCTTGTTCAGTCCATAGGCCTACATCATGTGGCAAACCGGTGAGCATGTGGCTCTATTAGTATAGGAGATACCTGAAAACATATCACACTTTTCATCATAGTGCTTTTACCAATGCATAAAATGCATGGAGAAGTCATTTCGAATGACTAGTCCTCAGTGTTGTGAGAACGATGACTGGTTAAAATTTTTGGTGGTTTCTTGTTCAGTCCATAGGCCTACATCATGTGGCAAACCGGTGAGCATGTGGCTCTATTAGTATAGGAGATACCTGAAAACATATCACACTTTTCATCATAGTGCTTTTACCAATGCATAAAATGCATGGAGAAGTCATTTCGAATGTCTGGTCCTCAGTGTTGTGAGAACGATGACTGGTTAAAATTTTTGGTGGTTTCTTGTACAGTCCATAGGCCTACATCATGTGGCAAACCGGTGAGCATGTGGCTCTATTAGTATAGGAGATACCTGAAAACATATCACACTTTTCATCATAGTGCTTTTACCAATGCATAAAATGCATGGAGAAGTCATTTCGAATGACTGGTCCTCAGTGTTGTGAGAACGATGACTGGTAAAATTTTTGGTGGTTTCTTGTTCAGTCCATTAGCCTACATCATGTGGCAAACCGGTGAGCATGTGGCTCTATTAGTATAGGAGATACCTGAAAACATATCACACTTTTCATCATAGTGCTTTTACCAATGCATAAAATGCATGGAGAAGTCATTTCGAATGACTGGTCCTCAGTGTTGTGAGAACGATGACTGGTTAAAATTTTTGGTGGTTTCTTGTTCAGTCCATAGGCCTACATCATGTGGCAAACCGGTGAGCATGTGGCTCTATTAGTATAGGAGATACCTGAAAACATATCACACTTTTCATCATAGTGCTTTTACCAATGCATAAAATGCATGGAGAAGTCATTTCGAATGACTGGTACTCAGTGTTGTGAGTACGATGACTGGTTAAAATTTTTGGTGGTTTCTTGTTCAGTCCATAGGCCTACATCATGTGGCAAACCGGTGAGCATGTGGCTCTATTAGTATAGGAGATACCTGAAAACATATCACACTTTTCATCATAGTGCTTTTACCAATGCATAAAATGCATGGAGAAGTCATTTTGAATGACTGGTCCTCAGTGTTGTGAGAACGATGACTGGTTAAAATTTTTGGTGGTTTCTTGTTCAGTACATAGGCCTACATCATGTGGCAAACCGGTGAGCATGTGGCTCTATTAGTATAGGAGATACCTGAAAACATATCACACTTTTCATCATAGTGCTTTTACCAATGCATAAAATGCATGGAGAAGTCATTTCGAATGACTGGTCCTCAGTGTTGTGAGAACGATGACTGGTTAAAATTTTTGGTGGTTTCTTGTTCAGTCCATAGGCCTACATCATGTGGCAAACCGGTGAGCATGTGGCTCTATTAGTATAGGAGATACCTGAAAACATATCACACTTTTCATCATAGTGCTTTTACCAATGCATAAAATGCATGGAGAAGTCATTTCGAATGACTGGTCCTCAGTGTTGTGAGAACGATGACTGGTTAAAATTTTTGGTGGTTTCTTGTTCAGTCCATAGGCCTACATCATGTGGCAAACCGGTGAGCATGTGGCTCTATTAGTATAGGAGATACCTGAAAACATATCACACTTTTCATCATAGTGCTTTTACCAATGCAAAAAATGCATGGAGAAGTCATTTCGAATGACTAGTCCTCAGTGTTGTGAGAACGATGACTGGTTAAAATTTTTGGTGGTTTCTTGTTCAGTCCATAGGCCTACATCATGTGGCAAACCGGTGAGCATGTGGCTCTATTAGTATAGGAGATACCTGAAAACATATCACACTTTTCATCATAGTGCTTTTACCAATGCATAAAATGCATGGAGAAGTCATTTCGAATGTCTGGTCCTCAGTGTTGTGAGAACGATGACTGGTTAAAATTTTTGGTGGTTTCTTGTTCAGTCCATAGGCCTACATCATGTGGCAAACCGGTGAGCATGTGGCTCTATTAGTATAGGAGATACCTGAAAACATATCACACTTTTCATCATAGTGCTTTTACCAATGCATAAAATGCATGGAGAAGTCATTTCGAATGACTGGTCCTCAGTGTTGTGAGAACGATGACTGGTTAAAATTTTTGGTGGTTTCTTGTTCAGTCCATAGGCCTACATCATGTGGCAAACCGGTGAGCATGTGGCTCTATTAGTATAGGAGATACCTGAAAACATATCACACTTTTCATCATAGTGCTTTTACCAATGCATAAAATGCATGGAGAAGTCATTTCGAATGACTGGTCCTCAGTGTTGTGAGAACGATGACTGGTTAAAATTTTTGGTGGTTTCTTGTTCAGTCCATTAGCCTACATCATGTGGCAAACCGGTGAGCATGTGGCTCTATTAGTATAGGAGATACCTGAAAACATATCACACTTTTCATCATAGTGCTTTTACCAATGCATAAAATGCATGGAGAAGTCATTTCGAATGACTGGTCCTCAGTGTTGTGAGAACGATGACTGGTTAAAATTTTTGGTGGTTTCTTGTTCAGTCCATAGGCCTACATCATGTGGCAAACCGGTGAGCATGTGGCTCTATTAGTATAGGAGATACCTGAAAAAATATCACACTTTTCATCATAATGCTTTTACCAATGCATAAAATGCATGGAGAAGTCATTTCGAATGACTGGTCCTCAGTGTTGTGAGAACGATGACTGGTTAAAATTTTTGGTGGTTTCTTGTTCAGTCCATTAGCCTACATCATGTGGCAAACCGGTGAGCATGTGGCTCTATTAGTATAGGAGATACCTGAAAACATATCACACTTTTCATCATAGTGCTTTTACCAATGCATAAAATGCATGGAGAAGTCATTTCGAATGACTGGTCCTCAGTGTTGTGAGAACGATGACTGGTTAAAATTTTTGGTGGTTTCTTGTTCAGTCCATAGGCCTACATCATGTGGCAAACCGGTGAGCATGTGGCTCTATTAGTATAGGAGATACCTGAAAACATATCACACTTTTCATCATAGTGCTTTTACCAATGCATAAAATGCATGGAGAAGTCATTTCGAATGACTGGTCCTCAGTGTTGTGAGAACGATGACTGGTTAAAATTTTTGGTGGTTTCTTGTTCAGTCCATAGGCCTACATCATGTGGCAAACCGGTGAGCATGTGGCTCTATTAGTATAGGAGATACCTGAAAACATATCACACTTTTCATCATAGTGCTTTTACCAATGCATAAAATGCATGGAGAAGTCATTTCGAATGACTGGTCCTCAGTGTTGTGAGAACGATGACTGGTTAAAATTTTTGGTGGTTTCTTGTTCAGTCCATAGGCCTACATCATGTGGCAAACCGGTGAGCATGTGGCTCTATTAGTATAGGAGATACCTGAAAACATATCACACTTTTCATCATAGTGCTTTTACCAATGCATAAAATGCATGGAGAAGTCATTTCGAATGACTGGTCCTCAGTGTTGTGAGAACGATGACTGGTTAAAATTTTTGGTGGTTTCTTGTTCAGTCCATAGGCCTACATCATGTGGCAAACCGGTGAGCATGTGGCTCTATTAGTATAGGAGATACCTGAAAACATATCACACTTTTCATCATAGTGCTATTACCAATGCATAAAATGCATGGAGAAGTCATTTCGAATGACTGGTCCTCAGTGTTGTGAGAACGATGACTGGTTAAAATTTTTGGTGGTTTCTTGTTCAGTCCATAGGCCTACATCATGTGGCAAACCGGTGAGCATGTGGCTCTATTAGTATAGGAGATACCTGAAAACATATCACACTTTTCATCATAGTGCTTTTACCAATGCATAAAATGCATGGAGAAGTCATTTCGAATGACTGGTCCTCAGTGTTGTGAGAACGATGACTGGTTAAAATTTTTGGTGGTTTCTTGTTCAGTCCATAGGCCTACATCATGTGGCAAACCGGTGAGCATGTGGCTCTATTAGTATAGGAGATACCTGAAAACATATCACACTTTTCATCATAGTGCTTTTACCAATGCATAAAATGCATGGAGAAGTCATTTCGAATGACTGGTCCTCAGTGTTGTGAGAACGATGACTGGTTAAAATTTTTGGTGGTTTCTTGTTCAGTACATAGGCCTACATCATGTGGCAAACCGGTGAGCATGTGGCTCTATTAGTATAGGAGATACCTGAAAACATATCACACTTTTCATCATAGTGCTTTTACCAATGCATAAAATGCATGGAGAAGTCATTTCGAATGACTGGTCCTCAGTGTTGTGAGAACGATGACTGGTTAAAATTTTTGGTGGTTTCTTGTTCAGTCCATAGGCCTACATCATGTGGCAAACCGGTGAGCATGTGGCTCTATTAGTATAGGAGATACCTGAAAACATATCACACTTTTCATCATAGTGCTTTTACCAATGCATAAAATGCATGGAGAAGTCATTTCGAATGACTGGTCCTCAGTGTTGTGAGAACGATGACTGGTTAAAATTTTTGGTGGTTTCTTGTTCAGTCCATAGGCCTACATCATGTGGCAAACCGGTGAGCATGTGGCTCTATTAGTATAGGAGATACCTGAAAACATATCACACTTTTCATCATAGTGCTTTTACCAATGCATAAAATGCATGGAGAAGTCATTTCGAATGACTGGTCCTCAGTGTTGTGAGAACGATGACTGGTTAAAATTTTTGGTGGTTTCTTGTTCAGTCCATAGGCCTACATCATGTGGCAAACCGGTGAGCATGTGGCTCTATTAGTATAGGTGATACCTGAAAACATATCACACTTTTCATCATAGTGCTTTTACCAATGCATAAAATGCATGGAGAAGTCATTTCGAATGACTGGTCCTCAGTGTTGTGAGAACGATGACTGGTTAAAATTTTTGGTGGTTTCTTGTTCAGTCCATAGGCCTACATCATGTGGCAAACCAGTGAGCATGTGGCTCTATTAGTATAGGAGATACCTGAAAACATATCACACTTTTCATCATAGTGCTTTTACCAATGCATAAAATGCATGGAGAAGTCATTTCGCATGACTGGTCCTCAGTGTTGTGAGAACGATGACTGGTTAAAATTTTTGGTGGTTTCTTGTTCAGTCCATTAGCCTACATCATGTGGCAAACCGGTGAGCATGTGGCTCTATTAGTATAGGAGATACCTGAAAACATATCACACTTTTCATCATAGTGCTTTTACCAATGCATAAAATGCATGGAGAAGTCATTTCGAATGACTGGTCCTCAGTGTTGTGAGAACGATGACTGGTTAAAATTTTTGGTGGTTTCTTGTTCAGTCCATAGGCCTACATCATGTTGCAAACCGGTGAGCATGTGGCTCTATTTGTATAGGAGATACCTGAAAACATATCACACTTTTCATCATAGAGCTTTTACCAATGCATAAAATGCATGGAGAAGTCATTTCGAATGACTGGTCCTCAGTGTTGTGAGAACGATGACTGGTTAAAATTTTTGGTGGTTTCTTGTTCAGTCCATAGGCCTACATCATGTGGCAAACCGGTGAGCATGTGGCTCTATTAGTATAGGAGATACCTGAAAACATATCACACTTTTCATCATAGTGCTTTTACCAATGCATAAAATGCATGGAGAAGTCATTTCGAATGACTGGTCCTCAGTGTTGTGAGAACGATGACTGGTTAAAATTTTTGGTGGTTTCTTGTTCAGTCCATAGGCCTACATCATGTGGCAAACCGGTGAGCATATCTCCTATACTAATAGAGCCACATGCTCACCGGTTTGCCACATGATGTAGGCCTATGGACTGAACAAGAAACCACCAAAAATTTTAACCAGTCATCGTTCTCACAACACTGAGGACCAGTCATTCGAAATGACTTCTCCATGCATTTTATGCATTGGTAAAAGCACTATGATTGAAAAGTGTGATAAGTTTTCAGGTATCTCCTATACTAACAGAGCCACATGCTCACCGGTTTGCCACATGATGTAGGCCTATGGACTGAACAAGAAACCACCAAAAATTTTAACCAGTCATCGTTCTCACAACACTGAGGACCAGTCATTCGAAATGACTTCTCCATGCATTTTATGCATTGGTAAAAGCACTATGATGAAAAGTGTGATATGTTTTCAGGTATCTCCTATACTAATAGAGCCACATGCTCACCGGTTTGCCACATGATGTAGGCCTATGGACTGAACAAGAAACCACCAAAAATTTTAACCAGTCATCGTTCTCACAACACTGAGGACCAGTCATTCGAAATGACTTCTCCATGCATTTTATGCATTGGTAAAAGCACTATGATGAAAAGTGTGATATGTTTTCAGGTATCTCCTATACTAATAGAGCCACATGCTCACCGGTTTGCCACATGATGTAGGCCTATGGACTGAACAAGAAACCACCAAAAATTTTAACCAGTCATCGTTCTCACAACACTGAGGACCAGTCATTCGAAATGACTTCTCCATGCATTTTATGCATTGGTAAAAGCACTATGATGAAAAGTGTGATATGTTTTCAGGTATCTCCTATACTAATAGAGCCACATGCTCACCGGTTTGCCACATGATGTAGGCCTATGGACTGAACAAGAAACCACCAAAAATTTTAACCAGTCATCGTTCTCACAACACTGAGGACCAGTCATTCGAAATGACTTCTCCATGCATTTTATGCATTGGTAAAAGCACTATGATGAAAAGTGTGATATGTTTTCAGGTATCTCCTATACTGATAGCGCCACATGCTCACCGGTTTGCCACATGATGTAGGCCTATGGACTGAACAAGAAACCACCAAAAATTTTAACCAGTCATCGTTCTCACAACACTGAGGACCAGTCATTCGAAATGACTTCTCCATGCATTTTATGCATTGGTAAAAGCACTATGATGAAAAGTGTGATATGTTTTCAGGTATCTCCTATACTAATAGAGCCACATGCTCACCGGTTTGCCACATGATGTAGGCCTATGGACTGAACAAGAAACCACCAAAAATTTTAACCAGTCATCGTTCTCACAACACTGAGGACCAGTCATTCGAAATGACTTCTCCATGCATTTTATGCATTGGTAAAAGCACTATGATGAAAAGTGTGATATGTTTTCAGGTATCTCCTATACTGATAGAGCCACATGCTCACCGGTTTGCCACATGATGTAGGCCTATGGACTGAACAAGAAACCACCAAAAATTTTAACCAGTCATCGTTCTCACAACACTGAGGACCAGTCATTCGAAATGACTTCTCCATGCATTTTATGCATTGGTAAAAGCACTATGATGAAAAGTGTGATATGTTTTCAGGTATCTCCTATACTAATAGAGCCACATGCTCACCGGTTTGCCACATGATGTAGGCCTATGGACTGAACAAGAAACCACCAAAAATTTTAACCAGTCATCGTTCTCACAACATTGAGGACCAGTCATTCGAAATGACTTCTCCATGCATTTTATGCATTGGTAAAAGCACTATGATGAAAAGTGTGATATGTTTTCAGGTATCTCCTATACTAATAGAGCCACATGCTCACCGGTTTGCCACATGATGTAGGCCTATGGACTGAACAAGAAACCACCAAAAATTTTAACCAGTCATCGTTCTCACAACACTGAGGACCAGTCATTCGAAATGACTTCTCCATGCATTTTATGCATTGGTAAAAGCACTATGATGAAAAGTGTGATATGTTTTCAGGTATCTCCTATACTAATAGAGCCACATGCTCACCGGTTTGCCACATGATGTAGGCCTATGGACTGAACAAGAAACCACCAAAAATTTTAACCAGTCATCGTTCTCACAACACTGAGGACCAGTCATTCGAAATGACTTCTCCATGCATTTTATGCATTGGTAAAAGCACTATGATGAAAAGTGTGATATGTTTTCAGGTATCTCCTATACTAATAGAGCCACATGCTCACCGGTTTGCCACATGATGTAGGCCTATGGACTGAAAAAGAAACCACCAAAAATTTTAACCAGTCATCGTTCTCACAACACTAAGGACCAGTCATTCGAAATGACTTCTCCATGCATTTTATGCATTGGTAAAAGCACTATGATGAAAAGTGTGATATGTTTTCAGGTATCTCCTATACTAATAGAGCCACATGCTCACCGGTTTGCCACATGATGTAGGCCTATGGACTGAACAAGAAACCACCAAAAATTTTAACCAGTCATCGTTCTCACAACACTGAGGACCAGACATTCGAAATGACTTCTCCATGCATTTTATGCATTGGTAAAAGCACTATGATGAAAAGTGTGATATGTTTTCAGGTATCTCTTATACTAATAGAGCCACATGCTCACCGGTTTGCCACATGATGTAGGCCTATGGACTGAACAAGAAACCACCAAAAATTTTAACCAGTCATCGTTCTCACAACACTGAGGACCAGTCATTCGAAATGACTTCTCCATGCATTTTATGCATTGGTAAAAGCACTATGATGAAAAGTGTGATATGTTTTCAGGTATCTCCTATACTAATAGAGCCACATGCTCACCGGTTTGCCACATGATGTAGGCCTATGGACTGAACAAGAAACCACCAAAAATTTTAACCAGTCATCGTTCTCACAACACTGAGGACCAGTCATTCGAAATGACTTCTCCATGCATTTTATGCATTGGTAAAAGCACTATGATGAAAAGTGTGATATGTTTTCAGGTATCTCCTATACTAATAGAGCCACATGCTCACCGGTTTGCCACATGATGTAGGCCTATGGACTGAACAAGAAACCACCAAAAATTTTAACCAGTCATCGTTCTCACAACACTGAGGACCAGTCATTCGAAATGACTTCTCCATGCATTTTATGCATTGGTAAAAGCACTATGATGAAAAGTGTGATATGTTTTCAGGTATCTCCTATACTAATAGAGCCACATGCTCACCGGTTTGCCACATGATGTAGGCCTATGGACTGAACAAGAAACCACCAAAAATTTTAACCAGTCATCGTTCTCACAACACTGAGGACCAGTCATTCGAAATGACTTCTCCATGCATTTTATGCATTGGTAAAAGCACTATGATGAAAAGTGTGATATGTTTTCAGGTATCTCCTATACTAATAGAGCCACATGCTCACCGGTTTGCCACATGATGTAGGCCTATGGACTGAACAAGAAACCACCAAAAATTTTAACCAGTCATCGTTCTCACAACACTGAGGACCAGTCATTTGAAATGACTTCTCCATGCATTTTATGCATTGGCAAAAGCACTATGATGAAAAGTGTGATATGTTTTCAGGTATCTCCTATACTAATAGAGCCACATGCTCACCGGTTTGCCACATGATGTAGGCCTATGGACTGAACAAGAAACCACCAAAAATTTTAACCAGTCATCGTTCTCACAACACTGAGGACCAGTCATTCGAAATGACTTCTCCATGCATTTTATGCATTGGTAAAAGCACTATGATGAAAAGTGTGATATGTTTTCAGGTATCTCCTATACTAATAGAGCCACATGCTCACCGGTTTGCCACATGATGTAGGCCTATGGACTGAACAAGAAACCACCAAAAATTTTAACCAGTCATCGTTCTCACAACACTGAGGACCAGTCATTCGAAATGACTTCTCCATGCATTTTATGCATTGGTAAAAGCACTATGATGAAAAGTGTGATATGTTTTCAGGTATCTCCTATACTGATAGAGCCACATGCTCACCGGTTTGCCACATGATGTAGGCCTATGGACTGAACAAGAAACCACCAAAAATTTTAACCAGTCATCGTTCTCACAACACTGAGGACCAGTCATTCGAAATGACTTCTCCATGCATTTTATGCATTGGTAAAAGCACTATGATGAAAAGTGTGATATGTTTTCAGGTATCTCCTATACTAATAGAGCCACATGCTCACCGGTTTGCCACATGATGTAGGCCTATGGACTGAACAAGAAACCACCAAAAATTTTAACCAGTCATCGTTCTCACAACACTGAGGACCAGTCATTCGAAATGACTTCTCCATGCATTTTATGCATTGGTAAAAGCACTATGATGAAAAGTGTGATATGTTTTCAGGTATCTCCTATACTGATAGCGCCACATGCTCACCGGTTTGCCACATGATGTAGGCCTATGGACTGAACAAGAAACCACCAAAAATTTTAACCAGTCATCGTTCTCACAACACTGAGGACCAGTCATTCGAAATAACTTCTCCATGCATTTTATGCATTGGTAAAAGCACTATGATGAAAAGTGTGATATGTTTTCAGGTATCTCCTATACTAATAGAGCCACATGCTCACCGGTTTGCCACATGATGTAGGCCTATGGACTGAACAAGAAACCACCAAAAATTTTAACCAGTCATCGTTCTCACAACACTGAGGACCAGTCATTCGAAATGACTTCTCCATGCATTTTATGCATTGGTAAAAGCACTATGATGAAAAGTGTGATATGTTTTCAGGTATCTCCTATACTGATAGAGCCACATGCTCACCGGTTTGCCACATGATGTAGGCCTATGGACTGAACAAGAAACCACCAAAAATTTTAACCAGTCATCGTTCTCACAACACTGAGGACCAGTCATTCGAAATGACTTCTCCATGCATTTTATGCATTGGTAAAAGCACTATGATGAAAAGTGTGATATGTTTTCAGGTATCTCCTATACTAATAGAGCCACATGCTCACCGGTTTGCCACATGATGTAGGCCTATGGACTGAACAAGAAACCACCAAAAATTTTAAC
>NW_027194243.1:0-75000 GCF_032444005.1 Ranitomeya imitator
CATCAGAACCTCTCACCTCTCCGGTCATATCCCGTTATTCCCATAGATAATGAGGTCATGTGATGACATCAGAGCCTCTCACCTCTCCGGTCATATCCCGTTATTCCCATAGATAATGAGGTCATGTGATGACATCAGAGCCTCTCATCTCTCCGGTCATATCCCGTTATTCCCATAGATAATGAGGTCATGTGATGACATCAGAACCTCTCACCTCTCCGGTCATATCCCGTTATTCCCATAGATAATGAGGTCATGTGATGACATCAGAGCCTCTCACCTCTCCGGTCATATCCCGTTATTCCCATAGATAATGAGGTCATGTGATGACATCAGAGCCTCTCTCCTCTCCGGTCATATCCTGTTATTCCCATAGATAATGAGGTCATGCGATGACATCAGAACCTCTCACCTCTCCGGTCATATCCTGTTATTCCCATAGATAATGAGGTCATGTGATGACACCAGAGCCTCTCACCTCTCCAGTAAGATGGAAGATTATCTCCAGGGTGAGGTTTATTATCCTCTCCTCCATCTTCTTCTTCTCTCTATCCATCCTTGGTGGGTGAACCAGTAAAATTATTTGACATTAAAAGAACTAACGGACAGGATTATTCAGTGCAAGACCCTGAGTAGAAAAAAAGATGAACCAATATAAAAACATACCGAAAATCTTATGGAAAAATTACAATTACTGGAGATAATCCGATGCTGAAGTTGGTTTCTTATTTGGCAATTTCTTTTCTTTCTTTACCCCTTCATGACCCAGCCTATTTTGACCTTAATGACCTGGCCGTCTTTTATAATTCTGACCACTGTCCCTTTATGAGGTAATAACTCAGGAACGCTTCAACGAATCCTAGCAGTTCTGAGATTGTTTTTTGTGACATATTGGGCTTCATGTTAGTGGTAAATTTAGGTCGATAATTTTTGCGTTTATTCGTGAAAAAAATGGAAATTTGGCTACAATTTTGAAAATTTTGCAATTTTCAAATTTTGAATTTTTATTCTGTTAAACGAGAGAGTTATGTGACACAAAATAGTTAATAAATAACATTACCCACATGTCTACTTTACATCAGCACAATTTTGGAACCAAATTTTTTTTTTGCTTGGAAGTTATAAGGGTTAAAATTTGACCAGCGATTTCTCATTTTTACAGCAAAATTTACAAAACCATCAGTTTGAGGGGTCTATATGGCTGAAAATACCCAAAAGTGACACCATTCTAAAAACTGCACCCCTCAAGGTGCTCAAAACCACATTCAAGAAGTTTATTAACCCTTCAGGTGCTTCACAGCAGCAGAAGCAACATGGAAGGAAAAAATGAACATTTAACTTTTTAGTCACAAAAATTATGTTTTAGCAACAATTTTTTTATTTTCCCAAGGGTAAAAAGAGAAACTGGACACCAAAAGTTATTGTACAATTTTTCCTGATTACACCGATGCCCCATATGTGGGGGGGAACCACTGTTTGGGCGCACGACAGGGCTCGGAAGGGAAGGAGCGCCATTTGACTTTTTCAATGAAAAATTGGCTCCAATCTTTAGCGGACACCATGTCGCGTTTGGAGAGCCCCTGTGTGCCTAAACATTAAAGCTCCCCCAAATTTGACCCCATTTTGGAAACTAGACCCCCCAAGGAGCTTATCTAGATGGATAGTGAGCACGTTGATCCCCCAGGTGCTTCACAAATTGATCCATAAAAATGAAAAAGTACTTTTTTTTCACGAAAAAATTCTTTTAGCCTCAATTTTTTTCATTTTCACATGGGTAACAGGATAAAATGGATCCTAAAATGTGTTGGGCAATTTCTCCTGAGTACACTGATACCTCACATGTAGGGGTAACCACTGTTTGGGCACACGGCAGGGCTCGGAAGGGAAGGAGCGCCATTTGACTTTTTGAATGAAAAATTAGCTCCAATCGTTAGCTGACACCATGTTGCGTTTGGAGAGCCCCTGTTTGCCTAAACATTGGAGCTTCCCCACATGTAACCCCATTTTGGAAACTAGACCTCCCAAGGAACTAATCTAGATGTGCGGTGACCACTTTAAACCCTCAAGTGCTTCACAGAAGTTTATAACGCAGAGCCGTGAAAATAAAAAATCATTTTTCTTTCCTCAAAAATTATTTTGTAGCCCACAATTTTTATTTTCACAAGAGTAACAAGAGAAATTGGACCCCAAAAGTTGTTGTCCAGTTTGTCCTGAGTACGCTGATACCCCATATGTGGGGGTAAACCACTGTTTGGGCACACGTTGGGGCTCAGAAGGGAAGTAGTGACTTTTGAAATGCAGACTTTGATGGAATGGTCTGCGGTCGACACGTTGCGTTTGCAGAGCCCCTGATGTGCCTAAACAGTAGAACCCCCCCACAAATGACCCCACTTTGGAAACTAGACTCCCCAAGGAACTTATCTAGATATGTGGTGAGCACTTTGAACCCCCAAGTGCTTCACAGAAGTTTACAACACAGAGCCGTGAAAATAAAAAATCATGTTTCTTTCCTCAAAAATGATGTTTTAGCAAGCAATTTTTTATTTTCACAAGGGTAACAGGAGAAATTGGACCCCAATAGTTGTTGCCGAGTTTGTCCTGAGTACGGTGATACCCCATATGTGGGGGTAAACCACTGTTTGGGCACACGTCGGGGCTCGGAAGGGAAGTAGTGACTTTTGAAATGCAGACTTTGATGGAATGGTTTGTGGGCGTCATGTTGCGTTTGCAGAGCCCCTGATGTGCCTAAACAGTAGAAACCCCCCACAAGTGACCCTACTTTGGAAACTAGACCCCCCAAGGAACTTATCTAGATATGTGGTGAGCACTTTGAACCCCCAAGTGCTTCACAGACGTTTACAGCGCAGAGCCGTGAAAATAAAAAATCATGTTTCTTTCTCAAAAATGATGTTTTAGCAAGCATTTTTTTATTTTCACAAGGGTAACAGGAGAAATTGGACCCCAATAGTTGTTGGCGAGTATGTCCTGAGTACACTGATACCCCATATGTGGGGGTAAACCACTGTTTGGGCACACGTCTGGGCTCGGAAGGGAAGTAGTGACTTTTGAAATGCAGCCTTGATGTAATGGTCTGCGGGCGTCACGTTGCGTTTTGCAGAGCCCCTGATGTGCCTAAACAGTAGAAACCCCCCACAAGTGACCCTACTTTGGAAACTAGACCCCAAGGATCTTATCTAGATATGTGGTGAGCACTTTGAACCCCCAAGTGCTTCACAGAAGTTTACAACGCAGAGCCGTGAAAATAAAAAATCATTTTTCTTTCCTCAAAAATTGTTTTAGCAAGCAATTTTTTATTTTCATAAGGGTAACAGGAGCAATTGGACCCCAATAATTGTTGCCCAGTTTTTTCTGAGTATGCTGGTACCCCATGTGTGGGGGTAAACCACTGTTTGGGCGCACGTCGGGGCTCGGAAGGGAGGGAAAACCATTTGACTTTTTGAATGCAAGATTGACTGGAATCAATGGTGGCGCCATGTTGCGTTTGGAGACCCCTGATGTGCCTAAACAGTGGAAACCCCTCAATTCTAACACTAACCCCAACACACCCCTAACCCTAATCCCAACTGTAGCCATAACCCTAATCACAACCCTAACCCCAACACACCCCTAACCACAACCCTAACCCCAACACACCCCTAACCCTAATCCCAACCCTAATCCTAACCCTAATCCCAACCCTAACCACAACACACCTCTAACCCTAATCCCAACCCTAATCCTAACCCTAATCCCAACCCTAACCACAACACACCCCTAACCACAACCCTAACCACAGCCTAATCTTAACCCTATTTCCAACCTTAGCCCTAATTCCAACCCTAACCCTAAGGCTATGTGCCCACGTAGCGGATTCGTGTGAGATTTTTTTTTGAAAAAAATTTTTTTTTTTTTAAAATCCGCAGGTAAAAGGCACTGCATTTTACCTGCGGATTTACCGCTGATTTCCAGTGTTTTTTGTGTGGATTTCACCTGTGGATTCCTATTGAGGAACAGGTGTAAAACGCTGCGGAATCCACACAAAGAATTGACATGCTGCGGAAAATACAACACAGCGTTCCCGCGCGGTACTTTCCGCACCATGGGCACAGCGGATTTGGTTTTCCATAGGTTTACATGGTACTGTAAACCTGATGGAAAACTGCTACGAATCCGCAGCGGCCAATCCGCTGCGGATCTGCAGCCAAATCTGCACCGTGTGCACATAGCCTAATTCTAACCCTAATTCTAGCCGTAACCCTAAGGCCAGGTTCACACTGCGCTAGCAGCAGCCCGTTCAGCACATACACTAACGGGCTGCTAGCGCAAGTGCCAATGTTTGCATTGCGCTAGCGCAGATAGAGCATCTGCTAGCTCTATCTGCACTAGCAGACACGGACCCGGAAACGCTGCAGCCCGCGTTTCCGGGTCCGTCACTCAATGACGCTAGTGATGCATCCGACATTGCTGTCTATGGCGGCCGTAACGGACCGTGGCATAAACACGGTGTAACGTAGTCCATCTAATGGACTGCTTAGACGCAGTGTGAACCAACCCTAACCCTAACCCTAGTGGGGCAAAGGAAAAAAAAAATGTTTTCTTTATTTTATTATTGTCCCTATCCATGGGGGTGATAAAGGGGGGTTTATTTATTATTTTTTTTACACAGTGATCAAAATGTACCTGTAACGAATCTGCCGGCAGATTCGGCGGGCGCATTTGGAAGATGGCGGCGCCCATCGAACACACGGACGGACACCGGGAGGGGCCCAGGTCGGTAAGTATGAGGGGGGGGGGAGGGGTGATCGGACAGCGGGAGGGGAGCGGACAGCGGGGGGTGGGGCGGACAGGAGATCGGAGGGGAGCGGGGGACAGTAGATGACAGGACGGAGGACCGGAGGGGAGGAGATCGGTGGCGGTGGGGGGGTCAGATCACGATCTCCAGCCATGGGTGGATTGTAATATTTCACCAATTTTCATTGGTGAAATATTACTATCGCTCTGATTGAAAGTGAAAGGTCACTTTCAACAGCCAATCAGAGCAACCGTAGCCACGGGGGGGGGGGGGGGGGGGGGGGGGGGGGGGGGGGGTTGAAGCCCCCTTGGGCTAAAGTACAACTCCCCGTGTCCCTGCAGGCCAGGTGAAATTACAGTTAACCCTTTCACTCGGCCTGCAGGAGCCCAATCCTGCCATGACGCATATGCTGCGTCACAGGTCGGAATGGCACAGGTTTTCATGATGCATACGGTGCGTCAAAGGTCGGGAAGGGGTTAATGAAAAAAATAACAATAATAAAATACAATGCAGTTAGGTGCCCTGATGTGAATACGCATAAAACAGCTACAAAAGTTATAAAACTGTAACAAAAACGGGCACTGAAGGGGCGTTATTGAAAGGTTTAAATGACTTTGGGCCACTGAGCTCACACTATAGTGATGGCCCGCATCATATTCTGGGGTCTGGGCATGAGCCCATTTGGGCCAAACTGGAGTCACACCTGAATTTGATGCTGGACCTCATGGACCACTATATGAATTGCTCCTGGAGTAAAATCTTTGTTGGTCGTCCATTACTGTTGTTGGTCCTCCATTTGTACAGAAGAAAACAGGGATGGAGGGCACCATCGTATTATCAAAAGACTGGGATCCACCTGGAGTATGTCAAACCAGAGTAATGAAAAGGAAGAAAAGATACATACACAACACCAGGGATCACCAAAAAATAATAAATCCTAGATAAATAATATAACAAATGGGGGGCGTGTCCTAGCTGGCCATGTGAGTGGAAGCAGGGAAGAGTGCTCCTGCTGCCAGAAGGACAAAAATCCTGCTTTAACCCCGATTTTCGGGTAAACTCACCTAAATCCGGCTGGCTGAAGGTCCGGAGAGTGCAGCGGTGCGGAGCGG
Organism: Ranitomeya imitator; assembly: GCF_032444005.1. NCBI lineage: Eukaryota > Metazoa > Chordata > Amphibia > Anura > Dendrobatidae > Ranitomeya > Ranitomeya imitator. The sequence goes on from NW_027194243.1 coordinate 5,905, forward strand.
CGGGTCCGGAGTCGGCAGCGATGACCAGGAGGCGGCAGAAAGACGCTGGCACCAGCGATGCAGGAGCCGGCCAAGATGGTGCCAATGCTAGGGAGGACGCCGAGAAGGAGAACGCCGCATGTCAGCGGCGCATGGAGGTGGCCGCAAAGCTGCAGCAGTATGCCAGAGTGGAGGCTGCTGAGGAGGCAGAACCAGGAGCTGGAGCTGGAGCTGACCAGGAGGAGGAGGAAGCAAGCAAGGCTGAGCAGCATGAGGTACAGAGGGGGAAGGAGAGAGGCAGCATGGCTGGGGCTAGTGGGGGACCTGAAGCCATATCACAGGGAGAGGAGCCGACCCTTAGGGATGTAATCACCCTGATCTCTTCATGTCAGCAATCCCTGAACTCCTTGGCCCAGCAGATGCAGGAAGTTAAAGGGGACACGGCACAGATTAATGCGGCTCTGCAGAAAATGGACAAACATATAGGAGTGGTGGAGGAGAGGGTGAGCACGGCAGAAGATCACATAGTTAAGCTACAAAAAGCTGAAAAGAAGTTCGCCCAAGCAATAGCCGAGCTCGCTGCTAAAAATGAGGATCTGGAAAATAGATCCAGAAGAAATAATATACGTATAGTGGGGCTGCCTGAAAAGACTGAGGGGAGAAATCCCACTGAGTTTGTGGAGAACTGGCTGCTGGAGAAGATTGGGAACACAGTGTTGACTAAAGTTTTTGCTGTTGAACGGGCTCATAGGGTCCCGCCGCAGCCCCCTGCCCCAGGAGCGAATCCCCGTACCATGCTTGCTAAAATACTCAATTACAGAGACAGAGACATTATCCTTAGAAAGGCTAGAGAGATGGAGGATCTGACGGCTGGAGGTCAGAAAATCGCCATTTATCTGGATTATTCCGCTGCGGTTCAGAAACAGCGGATGAAGTTTACTGGAGTCAAGCGGCGACTGAGGGAGCTGGGAGTGCAGTACTCAGTGATGTTTCCTGCCAAGCTGAGACTGGTGGCTTTTAATAAGACCCACTTTTTCTTGACGCCGGAGGACGCTACCCAGTGGCTTGATACTCATGAGAAAAAACTTAAGGGAATGGGCGACTGACATTTCGGCGAGATCCAATTGGGATTTGTTTTCTCTGTCGATAGTTAGCAATGGTTAAAGAGTTGAGCAACTGTTGGGGGTTTTGCTGGGCCATATTGAAGGAATGGCCGGAGGGGACAGTACCAACTACTAAGTACGGGGGAGGAGGGTTATGCTGGGTACTGTGAACTGGTTTGGTACTTTTTCTATATGTTAATATAAGTTGAAATGAATAATAAAGTGAAAGTTGGGGGGGCAATTGTGATTGCTATGGCAGCGGGACGCGAATGGAGAGGGTTAAGTAAGGGAGAGTGTTCGCAGTGGGCAGTGGAGCCCCACTCTTGATGAGAGGAAGAATGCGTTATATTGGGGGGGTTAGGGGGGCAAGTTGGGAGGGGGCAGGGGAGGTGGGAGGGTTGGGGCAGCTCATACTTGGGAAATTGGATACTTTAAGAAATGATGAGCCACATTATGGGAGATTGTATTAAAATATTGAGTTGGAATGTGAGAGGTCTGGCGGATAAAACACGGCGGGCGGCAAGTCTGCAGTATGTCCGAGAACAGAAGGTCTCAATGATATGTCTGCTGGAGACACATTTAGTGCGGGAGAGGGTAAACGTATTGAATAGGCGCTGGATACAGAGGGCGTATCATTCTACTTTCTCGACGTATTCTAGGGGTGTGTCTGTGTTAATACCTGCGGGGGTGCAGTATGAGGAGGTAATGGTAAAAGAGGATGTGGATGGTCAGTATGTGGTGGTGAAATGTAAAATAAATGGAGTGTTGATGTGTATAGCGGCAATGTATATTCCGCCCCCATACTCAAGTAAGAAGATAAGAGAGGTGCTGGAGAGGGTAGAGCGTTGGGGACCGTTACCATCTCTAATTATTGGCGACCTTAATAATATCTGTGATGACTTTTGGGATAAAAACAAAAATCCCCAGAATAGAACAGGGGGACATATCACTATGTTTGGGACCTATGTCCGGGAAGTAGGTATGATTGATTTATGGAGAGTTAGACATATTGGGGAAAGGACGTACTCATGCTACTCGCCAGCTCATGGTACTTTGTCTAGGATTGACTTGGCGCTGGGTAACTGTTTACTGGACACGATGGTAGGGGAGGTGAGATATTTGCCTAGGGCTCTTTCAGACCATAGTCCAGTTGAGGTGGAATTTCGGCTGGTGGGGACACGGATCGGGAGCAGGAAGGAGTGGAAGATTCACCCTAATTGGCTACACAGTATGGACTTGGAAAAGATAAAGAAGGAGTTGGTGGAATTTTTTGAGATCAACGAGGGAAGTGTAGATGTTCTTACTGTGTGGGAAGCCATGAAGGCGTACTTGAGGGGACTGCTGTTCAGGGATATTAGCAGGTGTAAGAGGAAATCAAGAGAGACAGAGAGGTTGGCGGTTGAAGGGCTGAGAATAGCCGAGGATGAGATGGTAATAGCGGGTACTCCGGAAGCTGGGAGGAGGCTAAAGGCAGCTCAGAGTCAGTTGGAGGAGGTATTGCTCGGCAAGGCTGAAAGGAAGAGGGAATTCATGAATCTGGCTTTTTACCAGGATGGCGAATCTGTGGGTCATTTGCTATCGATGGTGGCTTCTGCCCAGAGAAACACTTCCTTTGTTCATTCTTTGGTATCGGGGAGCGGTGTGGCTGTCTCTGAGACTTCAGAGATTTTGGCCTTTTGTGCGGATTTTTATGCGGACCTATATTCCTCTCAGGTAGATGGGTCGGTGGAGGACATGGTGGCGTTCCTTGAGGAATTGGAGCTCCCAAGGCTGAGTGACATAGATAGAGAAGATTTGGAAGCTCCCATTACGGAGGAGGAATTGGGTCGGGCACTGCAGTCTATGGCTAATGGGAAGGCACCTGGCGTAGATGGATTTCCTGCTGAAATTTATAAAAACTTTGGGGAAGTGCTGATCCCTAAATTAAGGGTACTTCTGGAGGAGGCTAGGAGTGGCGGTCGTCTACCGGCATCTATGCGGGAGGCCATAATAGTGGTGATTCCTAAGGAGGGGAAGGACCCGACACAGCCGGATTCATATCGGCCAATCTCCTTGCTTACTACAGACGTTAAACTTCTGGCTAAGGTGTTGGCGATGAGGTTGACAAGTGTTATTTCCGGCCTGGTGCACTCAGACCAGTCCGGCTTTATGCCTGATCGGTCCACTGCGATCAACTTACGAAGGCTGTATATGAATTTGCAACTCAGATCCGACAACTGTGGCCAGAGAGTTATTGCATCTTTAGACGCTCATAAGGCGTTCGATAGTGTGGAGTGGGGATATCTCTGGCAGGTGCTCCGGAGTATGGGGTTTGGACCGCAGTTCATATCCTGGATTCGACTGATTTGAAACCAGGGATTCAAGCTTGAGGAGGCTAATTTGCATATTCCAGGTGCCTTCTGGGAAAAGCGAAGAGTCTCCCTAAGCTAGAAGATCGTTGGGTACAGCCGGGACCAGCTGCTTGGAAAGCATCACCAAATTTTTGCCTGTAGGACATTATTGCAAGAGAGCTTGGCTGAGTAGATTACACAAGAAGGAAAACACACAGCAAGTCAGCAGGATCTAGGAGCAACATGGCAGATGTGACAACCTACATGGTGAGCTGCAGCATCTGCTACATGTTCACAGATCGACCAGAAGAAGAATCCAATTTCACCTGCCAGAAGTGTAGACTAGTGGCCCTTTTAGAAGAAAAGGTGCGGGGTCTTGAAGAAAGAATAGCAACTTTGAAACTCATCAAAGAGAATGAAGACTTTCTAGACAGAACAGAAGCATCTCTACTGGTCACAGAAGGTTAAAAAAGTGTCAGAGAACCTCCAAAAGCAGATGAGTGAAAGCATGTGACCAAAAGAAGCAAGAAGACCATGGAGAAATCACCAACCACACAACTGAAGAACCGATATCAAATCTTTGTAGAGGATGAAGATGGCACACCTAAGGATGAAGCAATACCAGCAAGCAAAAAAGAAAAGGGCACACAGCAACAAGTGACAGCAAAAAGTACAGCCAAGAAGCAACGAAGAGTGGTGGTGGTGGGAGACTCACTACTGAGAGGCACCGAAGCAGCCATCTGCAGACCGGACATAACTGCAAGAGAAGTATGCTGCCTTCCAGGTGCGATGATCAAGGATGTGACCGATAGGATACCAAAGCTCTTCAGCTCCAAGGACGTCCACCCATTTCTTCTGATACATGTTGGCACCAATGACACGGCAAGGAAGGACCTACCGACAATCTGCAAGGACTTTGAAGAGTTGGGGAAGAAAGTAAAGGAACTGGATGCACAGGTAGTTTTTTCTTCTATCCTTCCAGTAGACGGGCATGGCACCAGGAGATGGAACAGGATCCTTGATGCAAACAACTGGCTAAGACGATGGTGCAGACAACAAGGATTCGGATTCCTGGACCACGGTGTGAATTACTTGTACGATGGACTCCTCGCCAGAGACGGACTACACCTCAACAAACCTGGGAAACACACATTCGCCAGAAGACTCGCTACACTCATCAGGAGGGCGTTAAACTAGAAGAAGAGGGGACGGGAAGAAAAACATTAGACTCGAACAAAGAAGACCCAGGAAAACATACTCAGAAGGGAGGTAAGAACATTTCTAAAACAATCCACAGCAAGGAGATTGGAACAAAACAAAATCCTCTAAACTGCATGCTCGCAAACGCCAGAAGCCTGACAAACAAGATGGAAGAACTAGAAGCAGAAATATCTACAGGTAACTTTGACATAGTGGGAATAACCGAGACATGGTTAGATGAAAGCTATGACTGGGCAGTTAACTTACAGGGTTACAGTCTGTTTAGAAAGGATCGTAAAAATCGGAGAGGAGGAGGGGTTTGTCTCTATGTAAAGTCTTGTCTAAAGTCCACTTTAAGGGAGGATATTAGCGAAGGAAATGAGGATGTCGAGTCCATATGGGTCGAAATTCATGGAGGGAAAAATGGTAACAAAATTCTCATTGGGGTCTGTTACAAACCCCCAAATATAACAGAAACCATGGAAAGTCTACTTCTAAAGCAGATAGATGAAGCTGCAACCCATAATGAGGTCCTGGTTATGGGGGACTTTAACTACCCGGATATTAACTGGGAAACAGAAACCTGTGAAACCCATAAAGGCAACAGGTTTCTGCTAATAACCAAGAAAAATTATCTTTCACAATTGGTGCAGAATCCAACCAGAGGAGCAGCACTTTTAGACCTAATACTATCTAATAGACCTGACAGAATAACAAATCTGCAGGTGGTTGGGCATTTAGGAAATAGCGACCACAATATTGTACAGTTTCACCTGTCTTTCACTAGGGGGACTTGTCAGGGAGTCACAAAAACATTGAACTTTAGGAAGGCAAAGTTTGAACAGCTTAGAGATGCCCTTAATCTGGTAGACTGGGACAATATCCTCAGAAATAAGAATACAGATAATAAATGGGAAATGTTTAAGAACATCCTAAATAGGCAGTGTAAGCGGTTTATACCTTGTGGGAATAAAAGGACTAGAAATGGGAAAAACCCAATGTGGCTAAACAAAGAAGTAAGACAGGCAATTAACAGTAAAAAGGAAGCATTTGCACTACTAAAGTAGGATGGCACCATTGAAGCTCTAAAAAACTATAGGGAGAAAAATACTTTATCTAAAAAAACTAATTAAAGCTGCCAAAAAGGAAACAGAGAAGCACATTGCTAAGAAGAGTAAAACTAATCCCAAACAGTTCTTCAACTATATCAATAGTGAAAGAATAAAAACTGAAAATGTAGGCCCCTTGAAAAATAGTGAGGAAAGAATGGTTGTAGATGACGAGGAAAAAGCTAACATATTAAACACCTTCTTCTCCACGGTATTCACGGTGGAAAATGAAATGCTAGGTGAAATCCCAAGAAACAATGAAAACCCTATATTAAGGGTCACCAATCTAACCCAAGAAGAGGTGCGAAACCGGCTAAATAAGATTAAAATAGATAAATCTCCGGGTCCGGATGGCATACACCCACGAGTACTAAGAGAACTAAGTAATGTAATAGATAAACCATTATTTCTTATTTTTAGGGACTCTATAGCGACAGGGTCTGTGTCGCAGGATTGGCGCATAGCAAATGTGGTGCCAATATTCAAAAAGGGCTCTAAAAGTGAACCTGGAAATTATAGGCCAGTAAGTCTAACCTCTATTGTTGGTAAAATATTTGAAGGGTTTCTGAGGGATGTTATTCTGGATTAGCTCAATGAGAATAACTGTTTAACTCCATATCAGCATGGGTTTATGAGAAATCGCTCCTGTCAAACCAATCTAATCAGTTTTTATGAAGAGGTAAGCTATAGGCTGGACCATGGTGAGTCATTGGACTTGGTATATCTCGATTTTTCCAAAGCGTTTGATACCGTGCCGCACAAGAGGTTGGTACACAAAATGAGAATGCTTGGTCTGGGGGAAAATGTATGTAAATGGGTTAGTAACTGGCTTAGTGATAGAAAGCAGAGGGTGGTTATAAATGGTATAGTCTCTAACTGGGTCGCTGTGACCAGTGGGGTACCGCAGGGGTCAGTATTGGGACCTGTTCTCTTCAACATATTCATTAATGATCTGGTAGAAGGTTTACACAGTAAAATATCGATATTTGCAGATGATACAAAACTATGTAAAGCAGTTAATACAAGAGAAGATAGTATTCTGCTACAGATGGATCTGGATAAGTTGGAAACTTGGGCTGAAAGGTGGCAGATGAGGTTTAACAATGATAAATGTAAGGTTATACACATGGGAAGAGGGAATCAATATCACCATTACACACTGAATGGGAAACCACTGGGTAAATCTGACAGGGAGAAGGACTTGGGGATCCTAGTTAATGATAAACTTACCTGGAGCGGCCAGTGCCAGGCAGCAGCTGCCAAGGCAAACAGGATAATGGGGTGCATTAAAAGAGGTCTGGATACACATGATGAGAGCATTATACTGCCTCTGTACAAATCCCTAGTTAGACCGCACATGGAGTACTGTGTCCAGTTTTGGGCACCGGTGCTCAGGAAGGATATAATGGAACTAGAGAGAGTACAAAGGAGGGCAACAAAATTAATAAAGGGGATGGGAGAACTACAATACCCAGATAGATTAGCGAAGTTAGGATTATTTAGTCTAGAAAAAAGACGACTGAGGGGCGATCTAATAACCATGTATAAGTATATAAGGGGACAATACAAATATCTCGCTGAGGATCTGTTTATACCAAGGAAGGTGACGGGCACAAGGGGGCATTCTTTGCGTCTGGAGGAGAGAAGGTTTTTCCACCAACATAGAAGAGGATTCTTTACTGTTAGGGCAGTGAGAATCTGGAATTGCTTGCCTGAGGAGGTGGTGATGGCGAACTCAGTCGAGGGGTTCAAGAGAGGCCTGGATGTGTTCCTGGAGCAGAGCAATATTGTATCATACAATTATTAGGTTCTGTAGAAGGATGTAGATCTGGGGATTTATTATGATGGAATATAGGCTGAACTGGATGGACAAATGTCTTTTTTCGGCCTTACTAACTATGTTACTATGTTACTATGATGTACTCGATGCCGATGGCTAGGGTTAGGGTAAATGGGGAGTTATCACAGACCATACAACTGGCTAAAGGGACGAGACAGGGGTGTCCGCTCTCTCCTCTTTTGTTTGCTCTGGATGTGGAACCACTGGCTGCTAAGCTTCGACGATCTGATGAGGTGACTGGGTTTAAATATGGGATGATTGAAGAAAGGGTGGCGTTGTATGCGGATGACATTCTGCTATTTCTGGCTGACCCGGGTACGTCCTTGGAGGGAGCCATTGGGATTATTGAGCGTTTCGGATCGGTGTCGGGACTTAGGATAAACTGGAGTAAGTCTGTCTTGTTTAAGGTGGATGATGATGGTGGGGAGCCACTGGAGGATGGGCGACTGGAGGTGACTAGCCAATTTAAGTACCTTGGAATATGGGTATCTATGCCGGTCACTGAGTATATACATAGAAATCTGACTCCAATCTTAGGTGTTCTTAAAGCGAAAGCGGATGCTTGGCTTAAACTGCATTTATCTGTGGTAGGTAGGGTGAATCTTATTAAAATGATTTTGATGCCAAAAATACTGTATATTCTTCATAATGCGCCAGTTTGGATACCACGTGGGAGATTTAGACAGATTAACTCTCTGTTCAGGAATTTGATATGGGGGAGACAGCATCCGCGTATCAAACTGGAGACACTTCAGCGACCCAAGGAAGATGGGGGATTGGCATTGCCTAACCCTGAAATATATTATCTTGCAGCCCAGAGTCAGCATTTAAAAGGCTGGGCGCATGAAGGGTCATCTGGGGCGGTACAGCAGCTGATGGAAGTGGTGACAAAAAGAAGGCCAGTGGTACAATGTTTGGAGGATGGATCCCTGGGGGCTCTGGGGAAATTATACCCAACTGTGTTGTTGATACGCAGGCTGTGGGGTAGGCTGAGACATATACCGGGGGTCACGGATTTGACTAGATTCTCACCGCTATGGCATAACAGCAACTTACAGGAGTTTGAGGCACTGGGGGTACTGACAGAATGGCAGGTCAAAGGGATTCAGTACGTGTATCAAATAATTGAGCGTGGTGAATTGAAATCATTTTCCCAATTACAGGCGGAATTTGGTCTTGGGACTGTGGGGGAATTTCAGTATTTGCGGATGAGGCATGCTTTTGGAGCTCAGAGTAGAAACGGAGGTATTGGAATTCAGAGGGATATAGTACTGGAGTATGTGTGTAATGAAGGGACTACTGGGGGAGTCATATCTACTTTGTATAAAGATCTGTTGCACACTTTCCTATTGGGGTTTCCAATAATGGCGAGAGCTAAGTGGGAGAGGGATCTGGGTCCAATGGAGAACGAGACTTGGGAGTCGGTGCTAGAATGGGTCCCACGATTGTCACTGAGCGAACCGTATAGACTGTCACAGCTCTATGTGATACACAGGGTTTATAAGTCACCGATGGTGCTATATAAGGCTGGTTTGCGTGATGATTCTGAATGCCCGAGGTGTAAAACTGCAGATGCTGATATACTCCATATGATGTGGACGTGTCCGAGACTGGCTGCTTTTTGGGTGGTAGTTTTGAGTCGTATGGAAGGTGCGTATGGATGTAAGGTGCCAAGGGATCCACTTGTGTGCTTGTTGGGATGTGTGGATGAGATTGGAGTGGATAACAACCTGAAGATAGCTATAGCCAGATTGTTATACATGGCTAGGAAGGTAATAGCTCGAAATTGGATTAGGGAAGAACCGCCGTCAAGAGGAGAGTTCCTCCAGTATGTGAAGCAGGGCCTGACACTGAAAAAGGGGTTTTATAAAAAAAGAGGGAAAATCGAAATGTTCAATAAAATGTGGTCTCCGTGGATTGCTATGGGATAGGGGTATTATAGAGGGAGAGTTAATTAAGGTTCCTAATTAATGGTAATGTTAAATGTGGCTTATATTATTGGCCGAGGGATTAGATAGTATATTGGTCTAATGATGGAAGTGCTAAGCAAGGTGAGCTGCTTTGTTGGGTGGGGTTGGGGGGGTGGTGGGATTGAAGGGGAATGTTTGAAGGGGGGGGGGAAAGCTTTGTATTGAAAATGAGAATGTAACATGTCATTTATCTTGTTATTCTTAATAAAAATTTATTTGAATAAAAAAAAATAATATAACAAATTTTATTAAGGTCAAACAAGACACTGCAAACAATTAAAAACATTTAAAAACCAAAACGGTACATATCCCAAATAGGGAATACCCCCCCAAGACCCAGAAAATGACTTCATACCAGACAATACATACAGATATAGCATGTAGATTCACACTACAATATGTGATATCAATGAATAAACAATATACAGCTGTTCAGGGCTCAAAAACAATAAGATGTGCTCTATAGGCGTATAGAGATTATATCCATAATGGATAAAAAGTAGAGCTCCCAAAAAAAGGCCCACACACACAATGTATCAATAATATACGGGTAGGGCAGTGTCCTAAGTTAGATGGATCTAATACTTTAGATGTGTACACATCCCGTATGCCTAATTAGCCAAAGGACAACCTCCAGCAGGGCCGGCTCCAGGTTTTTGAGGGCCCCGGGCGAAAGAGTCTCAGTGGGCCCCCCCTTTAACACATACCCCGATTCATGATCGCATATAAACACAGCCATGTAGTATATAACACTGCCCACGTAGTATATAGCAGCCCATGTAGTATATAGCAGCCCACGTAGCATATAGCAGCCCACGTAGTATATAGCAGCGCTGCCCACATAGTATATAGCAGCGCCACTCACTCATGCACTGGTAGGACTAGGAGCTCCTCCTGAATCTGCCTCATAACTTCAGCAGCACGGCAGCCAGCCAGGGGCGGAGATCAGAGCAGAGAATGTGCTCTCTCCCCCCACAAACAATGTCACACTGGCTGCCTTCTCTTAACCCCTATTTGTGCCTGCCTGGCTGCACTCACTGAGTGATAAGATGCTTGTGTCAGAGCTGGCACATAGGGGTTAAGAGAACGCAGCCAGCAGTGACTTTATAGGCCAAGAGAGCATGTTATCTCCTGCTCTGCTCTCCCAGCTGTATCTATGACAGCATGAGTGGGCCCCCCTCTCTCCCCAGGGCCCCGGCATTTGCCCGCTGTGCCGGGTGCTGACGCCGGCCCTGGGGCTGCCCCTCAGTGGGGAGATACTATAGAGCAGCCATATTATACACCCCAATAACAGAACTGGGCTGCCCCTCAGTGGGGAGATACTATAGAGCAGTTATATTATACACCCCAATAACAGAGGGAGGACTGGGCTGCCCCTCAGTGGTGAGATACTATAGAGCAGCCATATTATACACCCCAATAACAAGACTGGGCTGCCCCTCAGTGGGGAGATACTATAGAGCAGCCATATTATACACCCCAATAACAGAACTGGGCTGCCCCTCAGTGGTGAGATACTATAGAGCAGCCATATTATACACGCCAATAACAGAACTGGGCTGCCCCTCAGTGGTGAGATACTATAGAGCAGCCATATTATACACCCCAATAACAGAGGGAGGACTGGGCGGCCCCTCAGTGGTGAGATACTATAGAGCAGTTATATTATACACCCCAATAACAGAGGGAGGACTGGGCTGCCCCTCAGTGGTGAGATACTATAGAGCAGTTATATTATACACCCCAATAACAGAGGGAGGACTGGGCTGCCCCTCAGTGGTGAGATACTATAGAGCAGCCATATTATACACCCCAATAACAGAGGGAGGACTGGGCGGCCCCTCAGTGGTGAGATATTATAGAGCAGCCATATTATACATCCCAATAACAGAGGGAGGACTGGGCTGCCCCTCAGTAGTGAGATACTATAGAGCAGCCATATTATACACCCCAATAACAGAGGGAGGACTGGGCTGCCCCTCAGTGGTGAGATACTATAGAGCAGCCATATTATACACCCCAATAACAGAGGGAGGACTGGGCTGCCCCTCAGTAGTGAGATACTATAGAGCAGCCATATTATACACCCCAATAAGAGGGAGGACTGGGCTGCCCCTCAGTGGTGAGATACTATAGAGCAGCCATATTATACACCCCAATAACAGGACTGGGCTGCCCCTCAGTGGGGAGATACTATAGAGCAGCCATATTATACACCCCAATAACAGAACTGGGCTGCCCCTCAGTGGTGAGATATTATAGAGCAGCCATATTATACATCCCAATAACAGAGGGAGGACTGGGCTGCCCCTCAGTGGTGAGATACTATAGAGCAGCCATATTATACACCCCAATAACAGAGGGAGGACTGGGCTGCCCCTCAGTGGTGAGATACTATAGAGCAGCCATATTATACACCCCAATAACAGAACTGGGCTGCCCCTCAGTGGTGAGATACTATAGAGCAGCCATATTATACACCCCAATAACAGAACTGGGCTGCCCCTCAGTGGTGAGATACTATAGAGCAGCCATATTATACATCCCAATAACAAGACTGGGCTGCCCCTCAGTGGGGAGATACTATAGAGCAGCCATATTATACACCCCAATAACAGAACTGGGCGGCCCCTCAGTGGGGAGATACTATAGAGCAGCCATATTATACACCCCAATAACAGAACTGGGCTGCCCCTCAGTGGTGAGATACTATAGAGCAGCCATATTATACACGCCAATAACAGAACTGGGCTGCCCCTCAGTGGTGAGATACTATAGAGCAGCCATATTATACACCCCAATAACAGAGGGAGGACTGGGCTGCCCCTCAGTGGTGAGATACTATAGAGCAGCCATATTATACATCCCAATAACAGAGGGAGGACTGGGCTGCCCCTCAGTGGTGAGATATTATAGAGCAGCCATATTATACACCCCAATAACAGAGGGAGGACTGGGCTGCCCCTCAGTGGTGAGATACTATAGAGCAGCCATATTATACATCCCAATAACAGAGGGAGGACTGGGCTGCCCCTCAGTGGTGAGATACTATAGAGCAGCCATATTATACACCCCAATAACAGAGGGAGGACTGGGCTGCCCCTCAGTGGTGAGATACTATAGAGCAGCCATATTATACACCCCAATAACAGAACTGGGCTGCCCCTCAGTGGGGAGATACTATAGAGCAGCCATATTATACACCCCAATAACAGAACTGGGCTGCCCCTCAGTGGTGAGATACTATAGAGCAGCCATATTATACACCCCAATAACAGAACTGGGCTGCCCCTCAGTGGTGAGATATTATAGAGCAGCCATATTATACATCCCAATAACAGGAGGAGGACTGGGCTGCCCCTCAGTGGTGAGATACTATAGAGCAGCCATATTATACACCCCAATAACAGGAGGAGGACTGGGCTGCCCCTCAGTGGTGAGATACTATAGAGCAGCCATATTATACACCCCAATAACAGAACTGGGCTGCCCCTCAGTGGTGAGATATTATAGAGCAGCCATATTATACATCCCAATAACAGAGGGAGGACTGGGCTGCCCCTCAGTGGTGAGATACTATAGAGCAGCCATATTATACATCCCAATAACAGAGGGAGGACTGGGCTGCCCCTCAGTGGTGAGATACTATAGAGCAGCCATATTATACATCCCAATAACAGAGGGAGGATTGGGCTGCCCCTCAGTGGTGAGATACTATAGAGCAGCCATATTATACACCCCAATAACAGAGGGAGGACTGGGCTGCCCCTCAGTGGTGAGATACTATAGAGCAGCCATATTATACATCCCAATAACAGAGGGAGGATTGGGCTGCCCCTCAGTGGTGAGATATTATAGAGCAGCCATATTATACATCCCAATAACAGGCGGAGGACTGGGCTGCCCCTCAGTGGTGAGCTACTATAGAGCAGCCATACTATACATCCCAATAACAGAGGGAGGACTGGGCGGCCCCTCAGTGGGGAGATACTATAGAGCAGCCATATTATACACCCCAATAACAGGAGGAGGACTGGGCTGCCCCTCAGTGGTGAGATACTATAGAGCAGCCATATTATACACCCCAATAACAGGAGGAGGACTGGGCTGCCCCTCAGTGGTGAGATACTATAGAGCAGCCATATTATACACCCCAATAACAGGCGGAGGACTGGGCTGCCCCTCAGTGGTGAGATACTATAGAGCAGCCATATTATACATCCCAATAACAGAGGGAGGACTGGGCTGCCCCTCAGTGGTGAGATACTATAGAGCAGCCATATTATACACCCCAATAACAGAGGGAGGACTGGGCTGCCCCTCAGTGGTGAGATACTATAGAGCAGCCATATTATACATCCCAATAACAGAGGGAGGACTGGGCTGCCCCTCAGTGGTGAGATACTATAGAGCAGCCATATTATACACCCCAATAACAGAGGGAGGACTGGGCTGCCCCTCAGTGGTGAGCTACTATAGAGCAGCCATATTATACATCCCAATAACAAAGGGAGGACTGGGCTGCCCCTCAGTGGTGAGCTACTATAGAGCAGCCATATTATACACCCCAATAACAGAGGGAGGACTGGGCTGCCCCTCAGTGGTGAGATACTATAGAGCAGCCATATTATACACCCCAATAACAGAGGGAGGACTGGGCTGCCCCTCAGTGGTGAGATACTATAGAGCAGCCATATTATACACCCCAATAACAGAGGGAGGACTGGGCTGCCCCTCAGTGGTGAGATACTATAGAGCAGCCATATTATACATCCCAATAACAGAGGGAGGACTGGGCTGCCCCTCAGTGGTGAGATATTATAGAGCAGCCATATTATACATCCCAATAACAGAGGGAGGACTGGGCTGCCCCTCAGTGGTGAGATATTATAGAGCAGCCATATTATACATCCCAATAACAGGAGGAGGACTGGGCTGCCCCTCAGTGGTGAGATACTATAGAGCAGCCATATTATACACCCCAATAACAGGAGGAGGACTGGGCTGCCCCTCAGTGGTGAGATACTATAGAGCAGCCATATTATACACCCCAATAACAGAGGGAGGACTGGGCTGCCCCTCAGTGGTGAGATACTATAGAGCAGCCATATTATACACCCCAATAACAGAACTGGGCTGCCCCTCAGTGGTGAGATACTATAGAGCAGCCATATTATACACCCCAATAACAGAGGGAGGATTGGGCTGCCCCTCAGTGGTGAGATATTATAGAGCAGCCATATTATACATCCCAATAACAGGAGGAGGACTGGGCTGCCCCTCAGTGGTGAGATACTATAGAGCAGCCATATTATACACCCCAATAACAGAGGGAGGACTGGGCTGCCCCTCAGTGGTGAGATACTATAGAGCAGTTATATTATACACCCCAATAACAGAGGGAGGACTGGGCTGCTCCTCAGTGGTGAGATACTATAGAGCAGCCATATTATACACCCCAATAACAGAGGGAGGACTGGGCTGCCCCTCAGTGGTGAGATACTATAGAGCAGCCATATTATACATCCCAATAACAGGAGGAGGACTGGGCTGCTCCTCAGTGGTGAGATATTATAGAGCAGCCATATTATACATCCCAATAACAAAGGGAGGACTGGGCTGCCCCTCAGTGGTGAGATATTATAGAGCAGCCATATTATACATCCCAATAACAGGAGGAGGACTGGGCTGCCCCTCAGTGGTGAGATACTATAGAGCAGCCATATTATACATCCCAATAACAGAGGGAGGACTGGGCTGCCCCTCAGTGGTGAGATACTATAGAACAGCCATATTATACATCCCAATAACAAAGGGAGGACTGGGCTGCCCCTCAGTGGTGAGATATTATAGAGCAGCCATATTATACACCCCAATAACAGAGGGAGGACTGGGCTGCCCCTCAGTGGTGAGATACTATAGAGCAGCCATATTATACACCCCAATAACAGAGGGAGGACTGGGCTGCCCCTCAGTGGTGAGATATTATAGAGCAGCCATATAATACATCCCAATAACAGGAGGAGGACTGGGCTGCCCCTCAGTGGTGAGATACTATAGAGCAGCCATATTATACATCCCAATAACAGGAGGAGGACTGGGCTGCCCCTCAGTGGTGAGATACTATAGAGCAGCCATATTATACATCCCAATAACAAAGGGAGGACTGGGCTGCCTCTCAGTGGTGAGATACTATAGAGCAGCCATATTATACATCCCAATAACAAAGGGAGGACTGGGCTGCCCCTCAGTGGTGAGATACTATAGAGCAGCCATATTATACACCCCAATAACAGAGGGAGGACTGGGCTGCCCCTCAGTGGTGAGATACTATAGAGCAGCCATATTATACACCCCAATAACAGAGGGAGGACTGGGCTGCCCCTCAGTGGTGAGATACTATAGAGCAGCCATATTATACATCCCAATAACAAAGGGAGGACTGGGCTGCCCCTCAGTGGTGAGATACTATAGAGCAGCCATATTATACACCCCAATAACAGAGGGAGGACTGGGCTGCTCCTCAGTGGTGAGATACTATAGAGCAGCCATATTATACATCCCAATAACAGGAGGAGGACTG
Source organism: Ranitomeya imitator (assembly GCF_032444005.1). Classification (NCBI taxonomy): domain Eukaryota; kingdom Metazoa; phylum Chordata; class Amphibia; order Anura; family Dendrobatidae; genus Ranitomeya; species Ranitomeya imitator. The sequence goes on from NW_027194243.1 coordinate 22,019, forward strand.
GGCTGCCCCTCAGTGGTGAGATATTATAGAGCAGCCATATTATACATCCCAATAACAGAGGGAGGACTGGGCTGCCCCTCAGTGGTGAGATACTATAGAGCAGCCATATTATACACCCCAATAACAGAGGGAGGACTGGGCTGCTCCTCAGTGGTGAGATACTATAGAGCAGCCATATTATACATCCCAATAACAGGAGGAGGACTGGGCTGCCCCTCAGTGGTGAGATATTATAGAGCAGCCATATTATACATCCCAATAACAGAGGGAGGACTGGGCTGCCCCTCAGTAGTGAGATACTATAGAGCAGCCATATTATACATCCCAATAACAGAGGGAGGACTGGGCTGCTCCTCAGTGGTGAGATATTATAGAGCAGCCATATTATACACCCCAATAACAGAGGGAGGACTGGGCTGCTCCTCAGTGGTGAGATACTATAGAGCAGCCATATTATACATCCCAATAACAGAGGGAGGACTGGGCTGCCCCTCAGTGGTGAGATATTATAGAGCAGCCATATTATACATCCCAATAACAGAGGGAGGACTGGGCTGCCCCTCAGTGGTGAGATACTATAGAGCAGCCATATTATACACCCCAATAACAGAGGGAGGACTGGGCTGCCCCTCAGTGGTGAGATACTATAGAGCAGCCATATTATACATCCCAATAACAGAGGGAGGACTGGGCTGCCCCTCAGTGGTGAGATACTATAGAGCAGCCATATTATACACCCCAATAACAGAGGGAGGACTGGGCTGCCCCTCAGTGGTGAGCTACTATAGAGCAGCCATATTATACATCCCAATAACAAAGGGAGGACTGGGCTGCCCCTCAGTGGTGAGCTACTATAGAGCAGCCATATTATACACCCCAATAACAGAGGGAGGACTGGGCTGCCCCTCAGTGGTGAGATACTATAGAGCAGCCATATTATACACCCCAATAACAGAGGGAGGACTGGGCTGCCCCTCAGTGGTGAGATACTATAGAGCAGCCATATTATACACCCCAATAACAGAGGGAGGACTGGGCTGCCCCTCAGTGGTGAGATACTATAGAGCAGCCATATTATACATCCCAATAACAGAGGGAGGACTGGGCTGCCCCTCAGTGGTGAGATATTATAGAGCAGCCATATTATACATCCCAATAACAGAGGGAGGACTGGGCTGCCCCTCAGTGGTGAGATATTATAGAGCAGCCATATTATACATCCCAATAACAGGAGGAGGACTGGGCTGCCCCTCAGTGGTGAGATACTATAGAGCAGCCATATTATACACCCCAATAACAGGAGGAGGACTGGGCTGCCCCTCAGTGGTGAGATACTATAGAGCAGCCATATTATACACCCCAATAACAGAGGGAGGACTGGGCTGCCCCTCAGTGGTGAGATACTATAGAGCAGCCATATTATACACCCCAATAACAGAACTGGGCTGCCCCTCAGTGGTGAGATACTATAGAGCAGCCATATTATACACCCCAATAACAGAGGGAGGATTGGGCTGCCCCTCAGTGGTGAGATATTATAGAGCAGCCATATTATACATCCCAATAACAGGAGGAGGACTGGGCTGCCCCTCAGTGGTGAGATACTATAGAGCAGCCATATTATACACCCCAATAACAGAGGGAGGACTGGGCTGCCCCTCAGTGGTGAGATACTATAGAGCAGTTATATTATACACCCCAATAACAGAGGGAGGACTGGGCTGCTCCTCAGTGGTGAGATACTATAGAGCAGCCATATTATACACCCCAATAACAGAGGGAGGACTGGGCTGCCCCTCAGTGGTGAGATACTATAGAGCAGCCATATTATACATCCCAATAACAGGAGGAGGACTGGGCTGCTCCTCAGTGGTGAGATATTATAGAGCAGCCATATTATACATCCCAATAACAAAGGGAGGACTGGGCTGCCCCTCAGTGGTGAGATATTATAGAGCAGCCATATTATACATCCCAATAACAGGAGGAGGACTGGGCTGCCCCTCAGTGGTGAGATACTATAGAGCAGCCATATTATACATCCCAATAACAGAGGGAGGACTGGGCTGCCCCTCAGTGGTGAGATACTATAGAACAGCCATATTATACATCCCAATAACAAAGGGAGGACTGGGCTGCCCCTCAGTGGTGAGATATTATAGAGCAGCCATATTATACACCCCAATAACAGAGGGAGGACTGGGCTGCCCCTCAGTGGTGAGATACTATAGAGCAGCCATATTATACACCCCAATAACAGAGGGAGGACTGGGCTGCCCCTCAGTGGTGAGATATTATAGAGCAGCCATATAATACATCCCAATAACAGGAGGAGGACTGGGCTGCCCCTCAGTGGTGAGATACTATAGAGCAGCCATATTATACATCCCAATAACAGGAGGAGGACTGGGCTGCCCCTCAGTGGTGAGATACTATAGAGCAGCCATATTATACATCCCAATAACAAAGGGAGGACTGGGCTGCCCCTCAGTGGTGAGATACTATAGAGCAGCCATATTATACATCCCAATAACAAAGGGAGGACTGGGCTGCCCCTCAGTGGTGAGATACTATAGAGCAGCCATATTATACACCCCAATAACAGAGGGAGGACTGGGCTGCCCCTCAGTGGTGAGATACTATAGAGCAGCCATATTATACACCCCAATAACAGAGGGAGGACTGGGCTGCCCCTCAGTGGTGAGATACTATAGAGCAGCCATATTATACATCCCAATAACAAAGGGAGGACTGGGCTGCCCCTCAGTGGTGAGATACTATAGAGCAGCCATATTATACACCCCAATAACAGAGGGAGGACTGGGCTGCTCCTCAGTGGTGAGATACTATAGAGCAGCCATATTATACATCCCAATAACAGGAGGAGGACTGGGCTGCCCCTCAGTGGTGAGATATTATAGAGCAGCCATATTATACATCCCAATAACAGAGGGAGGACTGGGCTGCCCCTCAGTGGTGAGATACTATAGAGCAGCCATATTATACACCCCAATAACAGAGGGAGGACTGGGCTGCTCCTCAGTGGTGAGATACTATAGAGCAGCCATATTATACATCCCAATAACAGGAGGAGGACTGGGCTGCCCCTCAGTGGTGAGATATTATAGAGCAGCCATATTATACATCCCAATAACAGAGGGAGGACTGGGCTGCCCCTCAGTAGTGAGATACTATAGAGCAGCCATATTATACATCCCAATAACAGAGGGAGGACTGGGCTGCTCCTCAGTGGTGAGATATTATAGAGCAGCCATATTATACACCCCAATAACAGAGGGAGGACTGGGCTGCTCCTCAGTGGTGAGATACTATAGAGCAGCCATATTATACATCCCAATAACAGAGGGAGGACTGGGCTGCCCCTCAGTGGTGAGATATTATAGAGCAGCCATATTATACATCCCAATAACAGAGGGAGGACTGGGCTGCCCCTCAGTGGTGAGATACTATAGAGCAGCCATATTATACACCCCAATAACAGAGGGAGGACTGGGCTGCCCCTCAGTGGTGAGATACTATAGAGCAGCCATATTATACATCCCAATAACAGAGGGAGGACTGGGCTGCTCCTCAGTGGTGAGATATTATAGAGCAGCCATATTATAAACCCCAATAACAGAGGGAGGACTGGGCTGCCCCTCAGTGGTGAGATACTATAGAGCAGCCATATTATACATCCCAATAACAGAGGGAGGACTGGGCTGCCCCTCAGTGGTGAGATATTATAGAGCAGCCATATTATACATCCCAATAACAGAGGGAGGACTGGGCTGCCCCTCAGTGGTGAGATACTATAGAGCAGCCATATTATACACCCCAATAACAGAGGGAGGACTGGGCTGCCCCTCAGTGGTGAGATACTATAGAGCAGCCATATTATACACCCCAATAACAGAGGGAGGACTGGGCTGCCCCTCAGTGGTGAGATACTATAGAGCAGCCATATTATACATCCCAATAACAGAGGGAGGACTGGGCTGCCCCTCAGTGGTGAGATACTATAGAGCAGCCATATTATACATCCCAATAACAGGAGGAGGACTGGGCTGCCCCTCAGTGGTGAGATATTATAGAGCAGCCATATTATACACCCCAATAACAGAGGGAGGACTGGGCTGCCCCTCAGTGGTGAGATACTATAGAGCAGCCATATTATACACCCCAATAACAGAGGGAGGACTGGGCTGCCCCTCAGTGGTGAGATACTATAGAGCAGCCATATTATACATCCCAATAACAGGAGGAGGACTGGGCTGCCCCTCAGTGGTGAGATACTATAGAGCAGCCATATTATACACCCCAATAACAGGAGGAGGACTGGGCTGCCCCTCAGTGGTGAGATACTATAGAGCAGCCATATTATACACCCCAATAACAGAGGGAGGACTGGGCTGCCCCTCAGTGGTGAGATATTATAGAGCAGCCATATTATACATCCCAATAACAGGAGGAGGACTGGGCTGCCCCTCAGTGGTGAGATACTATAGAGCAGCCATATTATACATCCCAATAACAGAGGGAGGACTGGGCTGCCCCTCAGTGGTGAGATACTATAGAGCAGCCATATTATACACCCCAATAACAGGAGGAGGACTGGGCTGCCCCTCAGTGGTGAGATACTATAGAGCAGCCATATTATACATCCCAATAACAGGAGGAGGACTGGGCTGCCCCTCAGTGGTGAGATACTATAGAGCAGCCATATTATACACCCCAATAACAGAGGGAGGACTGGGCTGCCCCTCAGTGGTGAGATATTATAGAGCAGCCATATTATACACCCCAATAACAGGAGGAGGACTGGGCTGCCCCTCAGTGGTGAGATATTATAGAGCAGCCATATTATACACCCCAATAACAGAGGGAGGACTGGGCTGCCCCTCAGTGGTGAGATACTATAGAGCAGCCATATTATACACCCCAATAACAGAGGGAGGACTGGGCTGCCCCTCAGTGGTGAGATATTATAGAGCAGCCATATTATACATCCCAATAACAGGAGGAGGACTGGGCTGCCCCTCAGTGGTGAGATACTATAGAGCAGCCATATTATACATCCCAATAACAGGAGGAGGACTGGGCTGCCCCTCAGTGGTGAGATACTATAGAGCAGCCATATTATACATCCCAATAACAAAGGGAGGACTGGGCTGCCCCTCAGTGGTGAGATACTATAGAGCAGCCATATTATACACCCCAATAACAGAGGGAGGACTGGGCTGCCCCTCAGTGGGGAGATACTATAGAGCAGCCATATTATACACCCCAATAACAGAACTGCGCTGCCCCTCAGTGGGGAGATACTATTATAATTGACAAATGCTTGAGAAGAACGATGGCAAAAAACGTGCTGGGGTTGGACGACTTGTCATTTTGCTACTTTTGATTTTCCACACCAATTATCTATCGTCTCCATATTTACGGATTCAGTTTTTGTTTATTTTGACCACCAGGAAATTATTGTATTTCTATTAGGCAGTTTTTAATACTGCAATTTGTACAGTCAATATTACATCGTTGCCTTATTTGTGCATAATGTAAAAATACTTATATTTCCTCATTTATTTCATGTGTGTTTATATTTCTGTGGTCAATTAATTTTTTATAATCAAAAATTAAATAATTTTAGTTTACAGCAAGTTCATGAATGACTGCTGCAACGGGTCCTCCAGCTACCTGTGGGTAGTATAACAGAAGTACAACATAGGGTGCAGGGCGACGCCTAAACCACAAAACCGGCAGGTAAAGAACACATGCACAGATAGAATAAAGAGATCAGGTAAAAACCTGCCTGTAAGCAGTAGCTAAATCTGACCGATAAGGGGAAGGCATAAAGGTGGTAATATACAGATAAAAAACAAGCGAGAGTTCAGAACGCCATATAGAACCTGCCCATGAAAGGAACAGCACTAGTCCGGTAGGAAGTCAGTCATGGGGGGCAAAAAGAAGCCCAACGCGTGTCGCCACGGAGTGGCTTCGTCAGGGGCAGAGGTAACAATGTCCGTATGTTGACGCTTATATATACAACTATCTAAATAAGTTACCATAACAGCTGAGCGGATCCTCCTCAGGGAACAACAGCAGGCTCCATAATAGACGCAATAGCGCCATGTTGGAGACCAGAAGTGTAACCACGGTACCGGATGTGACGCCGGCGGGTATACCAAGATGGAAAGTATCGGCTAGTGCGCATGCGCTAAGAGCGGTCACCTACTGCAAATCACCAAGAGAGCTGGTCAGAAGGTGTACAAACATGGAGGCGCCACAGCACAATGCGCAAGCGCATTTAGTGCGTACAGAGCATCCAGCATATCGTAAAAATTTTTAGAGTTCAAGAGATATGAACACAAAAGGCTAGTACGCCCCGTATACAACATGAAAGAAGCGATACATGTTGTTAGATGTTATTTTATATGCTCGCCAACGGGTGTGACAGGATGGAAGGCCGCAAATAATATACGCATGCGCAAAGAAGGGTCGCCTATTACAAGGCACTGAAGGTGTAGAAAGTAAGGCGTACCAAAGAATAGGGGCGCAACAAAATGGTGCGCAGGCGCCAGAGCACATTAGATGCTTATACAACGTCCTACTTGCCATAGGTAATAATAAGGCATATACACAATAAACAAATAATTAATAAACCCCATATATAGACCTTGAAAAAAGGTGATAGTCCACAATGCTATATATTAGTTCAGATGCTCAGATTTGACGCGAATATCAAATAAAGAGATGATAGAAGTGATATGCATGCTAGAACCGATGACCAATCAGTTGTTATATTATAGAAGTATACGTATAGAATGTCCGGATCGTACAAAGATCGACAAAGATGTATGTACCGCATACATTGACAGAGGTCCCCAGTATTGTTATATTCATATAATAGCTATTACATAGTAACATAGTAACATAGTTAGTAAGGCCGAAAAAAGACATTTGTCCATCCAGTTCAGCCTATATTCCATCATAATAAATACCCAGATCTACGTCCTTCTACAGAACCTAATAATTGTATGATACAATATTGTTCTGCTCCAGGAAGACATCCAGGCCTCTCTTGAACCCCTCGACTGAGTTCGCCATCACCACCTCCTCAGGCAAGCAATTCCAGATTCTCACTGCCCTAACAGTAAAGAATCCTCTTCTATGTTGGTGGAAAAACCTTCTCTCCTCCAGACGCAAAGAATGCCCCCTTGTGCCCGTCACCTTCCTTGGTATAAACAGATCCTCAGCGAGATATTTGTATTGTCCCCTTATATACTTATACATGGTTATTAGATCGCCCCTCAGTCGTCTTTTTTCTAGACTAAATAATCCTAATTTCGCTAATCTATCTGGGTATTGTAGTTCTCCCATCCCCTTTATTAATTTTGTTGCCCTCCTTTGTACTCTCTCTAGTTCCATTATATCCTTCCTGAGCACCGGTGCCCAAAACTGGACACAGTACTCCATGTGCGGTCTAACTAGGGATTTGTACAGAGGCAGTATAATGCTCTCATCATGTGTATCCAGACCTCTTTTAATGCACCCCATGATCCTGTTTGCCTTGGCAGCTGCTGCCTGGCACTGGCTGCTCCAGGTAAGTTTATCATTAACTAGGATCCCCAAGTCCTTCTCCCTGTCAGATTTACCCAGTGGTTTCCCGTTCAGTGTGTAATGGTGATATTGATTCCCTCTTCCCATGTGTATAACCTTACATTTATCATTGTTAAACCTCATCTGCCACCTTTCAGCCCAAGTTTCCAACTTATCCAGATCCATCTGTAGCAGAATACTATCTTCTCTTGTATTAACTGCTTTACATAGTTTTGTATCATCTGCAAATATCGATATTTTACTGTGTAAACCTTCTACCAGATCATTAATGAATATGTTGAAGAGAACAGGTCCCAATACTGACCCCTGCGGTACCCCACTGGTCACAGCGACCCAGTTAGAGACTATACCATTTATAACCACCCTCTGCTTTCTATCACTAAGCCAGTTACTAACCCATTTACACACATTTTCCCCCAGACCAAGCATTCTCATTTTGTGTACCAACCTCTTGTGCGGCACGGTATCAAACGCTTTGGAAAAATCGAGATATACCACGTCCAATGACTCACCGTGGTCCAGTCTATAGCTTACCTCTTCATAAAAACTGATTAGATTGGTTTGACAGGAGCGATTTCTCATAAACCCATGCTGATATGGAGTTAAACAGTTATTCTCATTGAGATAATCCAGAATAACATCCCTCAGAAACCCTTCAAATATTTTACCAACAATAGAGGTTAGACTTACTGGCCTATAATTTCCAGGTTCACTTTTAGAGCCCTTTTTGAATATTGGCACCACATTTGCTATGCGCCAGTCCTGCGGAACAGACCCTGTCGCTATAGAGTCACTAAAAATAAGAAATAATGGTTTATCTATTACATTACTTAGTTCTCTTAGTACTCGTGGGTGTATGCCATCCGGACCCGGAGATTTATCTATTTTAATCTTATTTAGCCGGTTTCGCACCTCTTCTTGGGTTAGATTGGTGACCCTTAATATAGGGTTTTCATTGTTTCTTGGGATTTCACCTAGCATTTCATTTTCCACCGTGAATACCGTGGAGAAGAAGGTGTTTAATATGTTAGCTTTTTCCTCGTCATCTACAACCATTCTTTCCTCACTATTTTTTAAGGGGCCTACATTTTCAGTTTTTATTCTTTTACTATTGATATAGTTGAAGAACAGTTTGGGATTAGTTTTACTCTCCTTAGCAATGTGCTTCTCTGTTTCCTTTTTGGCAGCTTTAATTAGTTTTTTAGATAAAGTATTTTTCTCCCTATAGTTTTTTAGAGCTTCAATGGTGCCATCCTGCTTTAGTAGTGCAAATGCTTTCTTTTTACTGTTAATTGCCTGTCTTACTTCTTTGTTTAGCCACATTGGGTTTTTCCTATTTCTAGTCCTTTTATTCCCACAAGGTATAAACCGCTTACACTGCCTATTTAGGATGTTCTTAAACATTTCCCATTTATTATCTGTATTCTCATTTCTGAGGATATTGTCCCAGTCTACCAGATTAAGGGCATCTCTAAGCTGTTCAAACTTTGCCTTCCTAAAGTTCAGTGTTTTTGTGACTCCCTGACAAGTCCCCCTAGTGAAAGACAGGTGAAACTGCACAATATTGTGGTCGCTATTTCCTAAATGCCCAACCAACCAGGACCTCATTATGGGTTGCAGCTTCATCTATCTGCTTTAGAAGTAGACTTTCCATGCTTTCTGTTATATTTGGGGGTTTGTAACAGACCCCAATGAGAATTTTGTTACCATTTTTCCCTCCATGAATTTCAACCCATATGGACTCGACATCCTCATTCCCTTCGCTAATATCCTCCCTTAAAGTGGACTTTAGACAAGACTTTACATAGAGACAAACCCCTCCTCCTCTCCGATTTTTACGATCCTTTCTAAACAGACTGTAACCCTGTAAGTTAACTGCCCAGTCATAGCTTTCATCTAACCATGTCTCGGTTATTCCCACTATGTCAAAGTTACCTGTAGATATTTCTGCTTCTAGTTCTTCCATCTTGTTTGTCAGGCTTCTGGCGTTTGCGAGCATGCAGTTTAGAGGATTTTGTTTTGTTCCAATCTCCTCACTGTGGATTGTTTTAGAAATGTTCTTACCTCCCTTCTGAGTATGTTTTCCTGGGTCGTCTTTGTTCGAGTCTAATGTTTTTCTTCCCGTCCCCTCTTCTTCTAGTTTAACGCCCTCCTGATGAGTGTAGCGAGTCTTCTGGCGAATGTGTGTTTCCCAGGTTTGTTGAGGTGTAGTCCGTCTCTGGCGAGGAGTCCATCATACCAGTAATTCACACCGTGGTCCAGGAATCCAAATCCTTGTTGTCTGCACCATCGTCTTAGCCAGTTGTTTGCATCAAGGATCCTGTTCCATCTCCTGGTGCCATGCCCGTCTACTGGAAGGATAGAAGAAAAAACTACCTGTGCATCCAGTTCCTTTACTTTCTTCCCCAACTCTTCAAAGTCCTTGCAGATTGTCGGTAGGTCCTTCCTTGCCGTGTCATTGGTGCCAACATGTATCAGAAGAAATGGGTGGACGTCCTTGGAGCTGAAGAGCTTTGGTATCCTATCGGTCACATCCTTGATCATCGCACCTGGAAGGCAGCATACTTCTCTTGCAGTTATGTCCGGTCTGCAGATGGCTGCTTCGGTGCCTCTCAGTAGTGAGTCTCCCACCACCACCACTCTTCGTTGCTTCTTGGCTGTACTTTTTGCTGTCACTTGTTGCTGTGTGCCCTTTTCTTTTTTGCTTGCTGGTATTGCTTCATTCTTAGGTGTGCCATCTTCATCCTCTACAAAGATTTGATATCGGTTCTTCAGTTGTGTGGTTGGTGATTTCTCCATGGTCTTCTTGCTTCTTTTGGTCACATGCTTCCACTCATCTGCTTTTGGAGGTTCTCTGACACTTTTTGCACCTTCTGTGACCAGTAGAGATGCTTCTGTTCTGTCTAGAAAGTCTTCATTCTCTTTGATGAGTTTCAAAGTTGCTATTCTTTCTTCCAGACCCCGCACCTTTTCTTCTAAAAGGGCAACTAGTCTACACTTCTGACAGATGAAATTGGATTCTTCTTCTGGTCGATCTGTGAACATGTAGCACATGCTGCAGCTCACCATGTAGGTTGTCACATCTGCCATGTTGCTCCTAGATCCTGCTGACTTGCTGTGTGTTTTCCTTCTTGTGTAATCTACTCAGCCAAGCTCTCTTGCAATAATGTCCTACAGGCAAAAATTCGGCGCGCGGTTTGGTGATGCTTTCGAAGCAGCTGGTCCCGGCTGTACCCAACGATCTTCTAGCTTAGGGAGACTTCGCTTCTCCCAGAAGGCACCTGGAATATGCAAATTAGCCTCCTGAAGCTTGAATCCCTGGTTTGGTGATGCTTTCAAAGCAGCTGGTCCCGGCTGTACCCAACGATCTTCTAGCTTAGGGAGACTTCGCTTCTCCCAGAAGGCACCTGGAATATGCAAATTAGCCTCCTGAAGCTTGAATCCCTGGTTTGGTGATGCTTTCGAAGCAGCTGGTCCCGGCTGTACCCAACGATCTTCTAGCTTAGGGAGACTTCGCTTCTCCCAGAAGGCACCTGGAATATGCAAATTAGCCTCCTGAAGCTTGAATCCCTGGTTATTAATGGGTATTGAACCCATTCTACGCCCGGGTGGCGAGCATTTATATTGGTATATGGTCTCCATCCTGGTATGTGCTGCTCCATCCTGCGTCCCCATCCTGTCATGTGCTGCTCCATCCTTCGTCCCCATCCTGTCATGTGCTGCACCCATCCTGCGTCCCCATCCTGTCATGTGCTGCACCCATCCTGCGTCCCCATCCTGTCATGTGCTGCACCCATCCTGCGTCCCCATCCTGTCATGTGCTGCACCCATCCTGCGTCCCCATCCTGTCATGTGCTGCACCCATCTTGCGTCCCCATCCTGTCATGTGCTGCACCCATCTTGCGTCCCCATCCTGTCATGTGCTGCACCCATCCTGCGCCTCCATTCTGACATGTGCTGCTCCCATCCTGCGCCCCCATTCTGACATGTGCTGCACCCATCCTGCGCCTCCATTCTGACATGTGCTGCACCCATCCTGCGCCTCCATTGACATGTGCTGCACCCATCCTGCGCCTCCATTCTGGCATTTGCTGCTCTCATCCTGCGCCCCCATCCTGTGATGTGTTGCTCCCATCCTGCGCCCTCGTTCTGTCATGTGCTGCTTCCATCCTGCGCCCCCGTTCTGTCATGTGCTGCTGCCATCCTGCGCCCCCGTTCTGTCATGTGCTGCTCCCATCCTGCGCCCCCGTTCTGTCATGTGCTGCTCCCATCCTGCGCCCCCCGTTCTGTCATGTGCTGCCCTATTCTGTCATGTGCTGCTCCCATCCTGCGCCCCCATTCTGTCATGTGCTGCCCTATTCTGTCATGTGGTGCTCCCATCCTGCGCCTCCATTCTGACATGTGCTGCACCCATCCTGCGCCTCCATTCTGACATGTGCTGCACCCATCCTGCGCCTCCATTCTGACATGTACTGCACCCATCCTGCGCCTCCATTCTGTCATTTGCTGCTCTCATCCTGCGCCCCCATCCTGTCATGTGCTGCTCCCATCCTGCGCCCCCGTTCTGTCATGTGCTGCCGCCATCCTGCGCCCCGTTCTGTCATGTGCTGCCGCCATCCTGCGCCCCGTTCTGTCATGTGCTGCTTCCATCCTGCACCCCCGTTCTGTCATGTGCTGCCGCCATCCTGCGCCCCCGTTCTGTCATGTGCTGCTCCCATCCTGCGTCTTCATCCTGTCATGTCCTGCTCCCATCCTGCGCCACCGTTCTGTCATGTGCTGCCCTATTCTGTCATGTGCTGCTCCCATCCTGCGCCCCCTTCTGTCATGTGCTGCTCCCATCCTGCGCCACCATTCTTTAATTTGCTGCTCCCATCCATATGCCCCATACGCTGCTCCATAAAGGTTTATGGCCCCCATAAAATGCTCCATAGTATATGCCCCCGTACACTGCTCAATTATGGTTTATGGCCCCATAAGATGCTCCATTATGGTTTATGGCCCCATAAGATGCTCCATTGTATATGCCCCGTATGCTGCTGCAATATATATAAAAAAAAAATACCATACTCACCTATGGTCGCTGGGCGCCGAGTGCTGGGGGGCCTGAGCAGGCGGGGACATCGGCGCGCTGTGGGAGTCAGGTGCCGGTATCGCCGCCAGCTCAGGCCCCCCAGCACTTACTATATTCACCTGGCCCCGTTCCACAACTGCGCGCATTAAGCGCGTCATCATGCCCTCTGAACTGAAGGTCACAGGCCGAGGACCGGGAAGATGGCGGCGCGCAGCGGTGGAACGGGGCCAGGTGAATATAGCCGATACTCACCCTCCTTGGGGTCCCTGCTTCTCTGTTGGAGATCGTGGTGTGCGTTCAGTGTTTATGCATACCGCGATCTCCTGGGAGCGCCACTCTGTGAGGCCCAGACTGCGCCGGCGCTTGCGCAGTCTAGAAAGGCTTCGGACAGAGTGACGCTCCCAGCGTTATATTATAGATATCCCCAATTTCATAACAAAAATGCTTAAATGGAGGGGTAGTAATAAACATTTACGCATGCGCCAGAGCGAAATAGTAGGTGCGATGCCTCACACCAAAATAATAAAATATATAGAGTGTGCTACACACAAGGCATAACAAACTCAGTACCAATGGATGTGGCGTACCTTATAGTATCTGTGATAGTCTGCATAACTATGACTAAAGACGCCAAATAAGATGGTACGCGTGTCCTATGTCGTAGTATCTAGAGCAGTTACTGAAAATAATATTTTCCATTGATATAACATATATCCAAAATAAATACTATATGAAGCGTAATAATAAGAACACCCATATAGGTACATTGTATAATTGGAGCCCAAAAGAAATTTAGAATGCCATAGAGTGGTAATAGTGCAAATATAGCTCCAACCGGCATCTATGCACCCAAAGAGATAATGTTGTCTAACAGACATGGCAAATGTAGTCCAAAAAGGTGGAGGCAGTGAATATACTATATAGAACTCTGACGATAATGATAGTACTGGGTCACGTGCCACAACACAATTTATAGCAAGCATTCCCACGCTTGGAATCTTTTGAAAACCACAGCAGTCCAAAGGACCAAATGCGGTTAATGACGCATGAAAATATTTATACAGCATATATACGCACCATCCCAAGTGGTACTGCACACAAAGCAATACGATATGGATTGTCTCACAAGATTGTAGCCAAAGGTTATACAACTTTCTTTATTATTGTTTATCGTCCAGGGAAAGACATTCTCATATCAGTTGAAGAACGATAGGTACCTAAAGAAAGAGGCCATCGAGCCTTAAGGGTCACATGATCAATGCTGTAAGGCAATAGACTACAGCAATAGGCGAATAAAGGTGTAGAAAGCACAACAATATCTCAAAGTCTTATACACGTGACCAGCTACAAGATATCGAGAATCTAGACTCCTAAAAGAGGAGGAGGGGAAAAGATAAAAGAGAGAAGTCACAGAAAGCAAAAAAATGACTTGATCAAGGGCGCACCCCATATATATAGACCAGATACACTGCCCCCAGAAAGAACAACCCATATGGTATAGATCCTTAATAATAGAGTCATATACTCATTACAAAGGAGGATAATATGGACAGAACCTCTTGGAAGCCACCAGGAGCAGGCTGACAACTTTGACGACAGATTTCCCAAGTCACAGTTTTTTATAGAAACCGGTGAAAAGCATTTCCTCATTGAGCCCTTGAGGTGCCAGACTCTTTAAGTTAAAGATCCACTTAGTTTCACAGCGGAGTAAGTTGTTTGTGATATCACCTCCTCTAATATTAGTCCGAACACTTTCAAGTCCCATAACTTTGAACCCGGACGTGTTGCCCTGATGGACATCCAAGAAATGCATTGCCACTGATGTTAACACCTTCTTCCTCTCTCGATCTCTACGGGCCGTGGAGATATTGGATAGATGTTGCTGTGTCTGTCTTCTGAGTTCTTGTGTCGTTTGTCCGACGTAAATTTTCGGACAATCGCAGAATATCGCATAAATGATGTTTCTGGATCTACAGGTGAAAAATTCTCTGGGTCGAATCTGAAAAGAGAGGGTAGAGACTGAAAAGCCATCCTGTGCTATCATATATTGGCAGATGGTACAGTTGCCACATGGATAGGAGCCATAAATCCTAGTGCCCCTGTTTAGTCTTGTAGTGGGCCGTTGGTAGTGGCTGTGACACAGAGAGTCCCTCAAATTTTTGGCTCTTCTGGCCAGCAAACAAGGTGATCTGGACACAAAAGGCACGATTCTTTTTTCACTCATAAGGATATCCCAATTGTTGTTGAGTATTTTACGGATATCCGCCCACCGATTATTAAAGGTGGTAATTACAGAAAGGGGACGAGAAACATCACGTACCTTTTTTGTGAGCAGGTTACTCCTATCTTGCTGTAAGGCATGTTGAAAAGCACCCGAGATAGCCCTTCCAGGATACCCCCTCTTCTTGAATCGGCACAAGAGATCTTTGGACTGTTGCAAGACGTCTGTATCAGTACTGCAGTTTCTTCTTAACCGAAGGAACTGTCCCTTTGGGATCCCCTTCTTCAGATAGTGCGGATGGAAACTTGTATAGTGGAGGAGACTATTGGTGGCGGTGGTTTTTCTGAATAGAGAGCTCACGATACCTGAGTTCTGGATGGAAAGTTTAAGATCAAGAAAATCAATGCTATGATCAGAGACAACAGATGTGAGTTTGATGTTACAAGAGTTCTCGTTTAGGTCCATAATGAACCTATTACAATCCTCCAAAGGGCCAGTCCATAGCAGCAGAATGTCATCAATGTAGCGTTGCCACACCAAAACATTGGATGTAAACGCCTGAGGTTTATAGACAATCAACTCCTCCCACCATCCAAGAAATAGATTGGCATATGATGGTGCACAACGTGCCCCCATCGCCGTACCAAATAACTGACGAAAGAACTTCCTATCGAAGAATGTCTTTCCCTGGACGATAAACAATAATAAAGAAAGTTGTATAACCTTTGGCTACAATCTTGTGAGACAATCCATATCGTATTGCTTTGTGTGCAGTACCACTTGGGATGGCGCGTATATATGCTGTATAAATATTTTCATGCGTCGTTAACCGCATTTGGTCCTTTGGACTGCTGTGGTTTTCAAAAGATTCCAAGCGTGGGAATGCTTGCTATAAATTGTGTTGTGGCACGTGACCCAGTACTATCATTATCGTCAGAGTTCTATATCGTATATTCACTGCCTCCACCTTTTTGGACTACATTTGCCATGTCTGTTAGACAACATTATCTCTTTGGGTGCATAGATGCCGGTTGGAGCTATATTTGCACTATTACCACTCTATGGCATTCTAAATTTCTTTTGGGATCCAATTATACAATGTACCTATATGGGTGTTCTTATTATTACGCTTCATATAGTATTTATTTTGGATATATGTTATATCAATGGAAAATATTATTTTCAGTAACTGCTCTAGATACTACGACATAGGACACGCGTACCATCTTATTTGGCGTCTTTAGTCATAGTTATGCAGACTATCACAGATACTATATGGTACGCCACATCCATTGGTACTGAGTTTGTTATGCCTTGTGTGTAGCACACTCTATATATTTTATTATTTTGGTGTGAGGCATCGCACCTACTACTATTTCGCTCTGGCGCATGCGTAAATGTTTATTACTACCCCTCCATTTAAGCATTTTTGTTATGAAATTGGGGATATATATGAATATAACAATACTGGGGACCTCTGTCAATGTATGCGGTACATACATCTTTGTCGATCTTTGTACGATCCGGACATTCTATACGTACAGTGGGGCAAAAAAGTATTTAGTCAGTCAGCAATAGTGCAAGTTCCACCACTTAAAAAGATGAGAGGCGTCTGTAATTTACATCATAGGTAGACCTCAACTATGTGAGACAAACTGAGAAAAAAAAATCCAGAAAATCACATTGTCTGTTTTTTTATCATTTTTTTTGCATATTATGGTGGAAAATAAGTATTTTCTTGAACTCTAAAAAATTTTTACGATATGCTGGACGCTCTGTACGCACTAAATGCGCTTGCGCATTGTGCTGTGGCGCCTCCATGTTTGTACAACTTCTGACCAGCTCTCTTGGTAATTTGCAGTAGGTGACCGCTCTTAGCGCATGCGCACTAGCCGATACTTTCCATCTTGGTATACCCGCCGGCGTCACATCCGGTACCATGGTTACACTTCTGGTCTCCAACATGGCGCTATTGCGTCTATTATGGAGCCTGCTGTTGTTCCCTGAGGAGGATCCGCTCAGCTGTTATGGTAACTTATTTAGATAGTTGTATATATAAGCGTCAACATACGGACATTGTTACCTCTGCCCCTGACGAAGCCACTCCGTGGCGACACGCGTTGGGCTTCTTTTTGCCCCCCATGACTGACTTCCTACCGGACTAGTGCTGTTCCTTTCATGGGCAGGTTCTATATGGCGTTCTGAACTCTCGCTTGTTTTTTATCTGTATATTACCACCTTTATGCCTTCCCCTTATCGGTCAGATTTAGCTACTGCTTACAGGCAGGTTTTTACCTGATCTCTTTATTCTATCTGTGCATGTGTTCTTTACCTGCCGGTTTTGTGGTTTAGGCGTCGCCCTGCACCCTATGTTGTACTTCTGTTATACTACCCACAGGTAGCTGGAGGTTGTCCTTTGGCTCATTAGGCATACGGGATGTGTACACATCTAAAGTATTAGATCCATCTAACTTAGGACACTGCCCTACCCGTATTTTATTGATACATTGTGTGTGTGGGCCTTTTTTTGGGAGCTCTACTTTTTATCCATTATGGATATAATCTCTATACGCCTATAGAGCACATCTTATTGTTTTTGAGCCCTGAACAGCTGTATATTGTTTATTCATTGATATCACATATTGTAGTGTGAATCTACATGCTATATCTGTATGTATTGTCTGGTATGAAGTCATTTTCTGGGTCTTGGGGGGTATTCCCTATTTGGGATATGTACCGTTTTAGTTTTTAAATGTTTTTAATTGTTTGCAGTGTCTTGTTTGACCTTAATAAAATGTATTATATTATTTATCTAGGATTTATTATTTTTTGGTGATCCCTGGTGTTGTGTATGTCTCTTTTCTTCCTTTTCATTACTCGATTTGTACGCAACCATTCTGACTGGATTGGTGGAGTCCAAACCCTTTGGAGGTGATTTTGTAAACATTTCTAGCTTTATGAACATATCTTCTTTGGAGTTCATCAGAAATCTCCTTTGTTCTTCCCATAATACACTTCCACAAATATGGTTTGAGGACATCAGACTTTGATAGATCCCTATTCTTTGAATAAAACAGGCTGCCCACTCTCACCCGATTGTCATCTCATAGATTGACAGCACCAGACTCTAAAGGTTCACATACTTTTTTCACTCACAGTCATGTAATATTGGATCACTTTCATAAAAAAATAAAATGAAAAATTCTAATATTTTTTACTCATTTGTTTTATTACTTTTAGGAATGGTGTGAAAATCTTGTGTAGTTTTAGGTCAAATTTATGCAGAAAAATTGAAAATTCTGAAGGGTTCACAAATGTTTGTGTAGCAATGCATTGACAATAACAATGTGCAATTAGCATGATAACACAGAAAATAATGTTATAACATATATACATTAGTATAAAATAAGCTATAAGGAGGTAGAGAAAAGAGAAAACTCACAAAAGCAGGGACAGGGCACGCCACATATACCGCTATATTATTACTACTTATTACAAGATAGCGGGACATGGACAATATATGAAGAAAAACTCAGTGTAAAAAAGGACGTGTGCAGAGGGTGGTAAATGCCGCAAGGACCGTGGATGACGTGATGGCCGTGTGATCAGTCACATTCGTGTGGAAACAGTAAGGTTCCTGGCTGGGCAGCAAAAGGAGCTTCATATAGTTCTTTTTATACAGTTAAGTCCATATATATTTGGACAGAGACGACTTTTTTCTAATTTTGATTATAGACATTACCACAATGAATTTTAAACAAAACAATTCAGATGCAGTTGAAGTTCAGACTTTCAGCTTTCTTTTGAGGGTATCCACATTAAAATTGGATGAAGGGTTTAGGAGTTTCAGCTCCTTAACATGTGCCACCCTGTTTTTAAAGGGACCAAAGGTAATTGGACAATTGACTCCAGGGCTATCTCATGGACAGGTGTAGACAATCCCTTCGTTATGTCATTCTCAATTAAGCAGATAAAAGGCCTGGAGTTGATTTGAGGTGTGGTGCTTGCATTTGGAAGGTTTTGCTGTGAAGTAAACATGTGGTCAAAGGAGCTCTCCATGCAGGTGAAACAAGCCATCCTTAAGCTGCGAAAACAGAAAACACCCATCCGAGAAATTGTTGCAATATTAGGAGTGGCAAAATCTACAGTTTGGTCCATCCTGAGAAAGAAAGAAAGCACTGGTGAACTCATCAATGGAAAAAGACCTGGGCGCCCACGGAAGACAACAGTGGTGGATGATGGCAGAATAATCTCCATGGTGAAGAGAAACCCCTTCACAACAGCCGACCAAGGGAACAACACTCTCCAGGAGGAAGGCGTATCAATATCCAAATCTACCATAAAGAGAAGACTGCATGAAAGTAACTACAGAGGGTTCACTGCACGGTGCAAGCCACTCATAAGAATCAAGAATAAAAAGGCTAAAAAACATCTAAAAAAGCCGCACAGTTCTGGAAGAACATTCTATGGACAGATGAAACCAAGATCAACCTCTACCAGAATGATGGAAAGAGAAAACTATGGCGAAGGCGTGGTCCAGCTCATGATCCAAAGCATACCACATCATCAGTAAACCCGGCGGAGGCAGTGTGATGGCGCGGGCATGCATAAACCCGGCGGAGGCAGTGTGATGGCGTGGGCATGCATGGCTGCCAGTGGCACTGGGTCACTAGTGTTTATTGATGATGTGACACAGGGCAGACGAATGAATTCTGAGGTCTTCAGAGCCGCCATACTGTGTGCTCAGATCCAGCCACATGCAGCCAAACTACATACTACAGATGGACAATGACCCAAAACAAAGCCAAAGCAACCAGGAGTTTATTAAAGCAAAGAAGTGGAATATTCTGGAATGGCCAAGTCAGTCACCTGGTCTCAACCCAATTGAGCAGCATTTCACTTGTTAAAGACTAAACTTCAGTCAGAAAGGCCCACAAACAAACAGCAACTGAAAACCACCGCAGTGAAGGCCTGGAAGAGCATCAAAAAGGAGGAAACACAGCGTGTGGTGATGTCCATGAGTTCAAGACTTCAGGCAGTCATTGCCAACAAGGGGTTTTTAACCAAGTACTAAAAATGAACATGTTATTTAAAATTATTGAATCTGTCCAATTACTTTTGGTCCCTTTAAAAACAGGGTGGCACATGTTAAGGAGCTGAAACTCCTAAACCCTTCATCCAATTTTAATGTGGATACCCTCAAATGAAAGCTGAAAATCTGAACTACAACTGCATCTGAATTGTTTTGTTTAAAATTCATTGTGGTAATGTCTATAACCAAAATTAGAAAAATGTTGTCTCTGTCCAAATATATATATGGACTTAACTGTATATGATTGTATGAAAATGTCCTCATTAACAGAAAATAGAAATCTTTCTTTTGCCTCCATGCTGGAGGGGGACCAGCGACCCCAGCACCTACTTCAGCTGGATGAGAGTCAGAGGACGCACATCCAGCTGAAGTAGGTACTGGGGTCGGCTACTCCCCTTCCCACAGGCCCAGAAGACGATGACGAAGAGGATGTCGCATGTCGAGGGAGCAGAGGATGGTGAGAAGAAAGGGTTTTTTTGTAGAGCAGGGAACATATATACCACAAAGGTGTACAGGAAGAGGGACATGCAAAGATAGGGGACATATATACCAGGATGGGAGGCATATATACCCGGATGTGGGATTATATATACCAGGATGGGGACATATATACCCGGATGGGGGACCTATATAACAGGATAGGATACATATATACCAGGATGGGGGACACATATACCAGGATGGGAGACATATATACCAGGATGGGAGACATATATACCAAGATGGGGACATATATACCAGGATGGGAGACACATATACCAGGATGGGGGACATTTATACCAGGAAGGGAGACATATATACCAGGATGGGGGACATATATACCAGGATGGTGGACACATATACCAGGATGGGGGATTATATATACCAGGATGGGGGATTATATAAACCAGGATGGGGGACACATATACCAGGATGAGGGACACATACACCAGGATGGGGGACATATATACCAGGATGGGGGACACATATACCAGGATGGGGGACAAATATACCAGCATGGGGGACACATATGCCAGGATGGGAGACACATATACCAGGATGGGGGACATTTATACCAGGATGGGGGACACATATACCAGGATGGGGGACACATATACCAGGATGGGGGACACATATACCAGGATGGGGGATTATATATACCAGGATGGGGATTCCTATACCAGGTTGGGGGACACATATACCAGGTTGGGGGACATTATATATATATAAGTTGAATGGAGCTGGTCAGATGTGACATCATTTAAAGTGACATCTTTTTAAATCTATCATCAGAAATACACCACAATGGTAACCTATGGTATATTCTCCTTCATGCGGTCATGCACTGATCCATCTGCTTTCATCCACAGGTACGTCTGAACTGTCTCCTAATCTGGAATAGCCACTGCATACCAGAATCCCATGTACTTCTCTCCCTCTGTTTTAACTGGTACGCTGCTACTTTTTCCCTGACTTTAAAGGGAATCTGTCAGCCCTAAAATCGTATGAGCTAAGGCCACCGGCATCAGTGGCTTATCTACCGCATTCTGTAGACAACCTTCAATCTCCAACCACTGCCTACTGCTACAGATTCTTTCTTCCCTCGGCATCAAAGGCCTTGCCCTGTCCTGGATTGCCTCATACCTTTCCGACCGCACATTTAGTGTTTCCCACTCCCACACTACCTCCTCATCCTGCCCTCTCTCTGTTGGAGTCCCTCAAGGCTCTGTCCTAGGGCCCCTACTCTTTTCCATCTATACCCTTGGCCTAGGACAACTCATAAAGTCCCATGGCTTCCAGTATCACCTTATGCGGACGACACTCAGATCTACCTCTCTGGCCCAGATGTCACCCCTCTGCTGTCCAGAATCCCGAAGTGTCTATCAGCCATATCCTCCTTCACCTCTCGCTTCCTAAAACTCAATGTAGACAAAACATCATCTTTCCCCCATCTCACGTATCCCCCCTACCTGACCTATCTATTATGGTAAACGGCATCACGCTCTCTCCCGCACCTGAAATGCGCTGCCTCGGGGTAACTCTCGACTCTGCACTGTCCTTAAAACCGCACGTCTAAACTCTTGCCACCTCCTGTCGCCTCCAACTCAAAAATATTGCCAGAATCCGTCCCTTCCTCAGCTCACAATCTACTAAAACTCTTATGCATGCCCTCATCATTTCCCGCCTCGATTACAGCAACACCCTCCTCTGTGGCCTCCCCACTAACTCTCTTGCACCGCTCCAGTCTGTCCTCAACTCTGCTGCCCGGCTAATCCACCTCTCTCCTCGCTACTCCCCTGCTTCTCCCCTCTGCAAATCCCTCCACTGGCTCCCAATTCTCCAACGAATCCAGTTCAAACTACTAACACTGATCTACAAAACCATCCACAACCTGTCCCCCCTATATCTCTGAACTTCCCTCACGTAATCTCCGATCCTCCCAAGACCTCCTACTCTCCTCCACACTTATTTCTCCCGAATAGCCCCCATCCTCTGGAATTCCACGCCTCAAAATGTCCGATTATCCACCACCCTCGGATCCTTCAGACGGAACCTGAAAACCCATCTCTTCAGGAAAGCCTACAGCCTGCAATAACCATTCTGCCGCCTCACCAACCACCTGAGCTGCCGCCTCACCAACACCTGAGCTGCCGCCTCACCAATTGCCTGAGCTGCCGCCTCACCAATTGCCCGAGCTGCCGCCTCACCAACCACCAGAGCTGCCACCTCACCAACCACCAGAGCTGTCGCCTCACCATCACCAGAGCTGCCAACTCACCACCACCTGAGCTGCCGCCTCACCACCACCAGAGCTGCCAACTCACCACCACCTGAGCTGCCGCCTCACCACCACCAGAGCTGCCGCCTCACCAACCACCCGAGTTGCCGCCTCACCACCACCAGAGCTGCCGCCTCACCAACCACCCGAGTTGCCGCCTCACCACCACCAGAGCTGCCGCCTCACCAACCACCCGAGTTGCCGCCTCACCATCACCAGAGCTGCCGCCTCACCACCACCCGAGCTTTCGCCTCACCACCACCAGAGAGGCCGCACCCCCGACCTTCTGTCTCTTCCCCATTACCCTGTAGAATGTAAGTCCGCAAGGAAAGGGTCCTCTCCCCTCTGCACCAGTCTGTCACTGTAAATTTGTTTACTGTAAATATTATCTATAATCCTGTATGTAACCCCTTTTCTCATGTACAGCACCATGGAATTAACGGTGCTATATAAATAAATCATAATAATAATATTATATACTGTGACAAAACACTCCGTGATCGCCTTTGCTGGGGTCAAAGGTCACGTGTTTTGTGCATTGAATTTCTGAGGCGTACAGCAGGTTTCCAAGTAGGCTGACCTCAGGTCAGATTTATTAAAGTGAAAGCAACACAGAAAAACAAAACATAAAAATAAATCCTAGCCTGTCCTGCACTAACTAAACAAACACTTTGCTAACTTAACAACTGGGGGGGCTTCTCCCACCCACCTAACATCACACAATTCTTGAGCAGAGCTCTCACTCACGTTTGTCTCACACAGACAGGCAATCTGTGTGCCCCAGGCAGACGCTGGAAACCCCCAGCTGGTCATCTTTTATTCCTGCAATCATTAACCCATTAGCACCCTGAAGATACTGAGTGGCCTAATTCACATAGGACAAACACCTAGGCGAGATATACCTGCCTCCAACTACCACACCAGCATGAGTCTTACATACCCACCCCCCCCCCCCTTGCTCAGACCACTCCGGTCGAGCAAGAACACTCTTGAAACAGTGCACTCGGGATAGGGCATCGGCGTTCCCCATCTGCACCCCAGGTCGGTGCTCCACCGTAAAAGAGTAAGCCTGCAGGGCAAGGAACCACCGGGTTACCCGACTATTACGGTCTTTGTGGAGGTGCATCCACTTGAGATGGGCATGGTCTGTGACCAGCCTAAACTTCCTACCGGCCAGGTAATACTTGAGGGAGTCAAGAGCCCATTTAATGGCTAGGCACTCTTTTTCAACCACCGCATACCTCTGCTCATGTACATTCAGTTTCCGACTGAGATAGAGGACCGGGTGTTCGACTCCGTCCCTCACCTGGGAAAGTACAGCTCCGACACCAGTATCAGAGGCATCAGTTTGCACCACAAACTCGCTGCTGAAATCAGGAGTCACTAGTACGGGCTGAGAGCACAAAGCCCGTTTCAGGCTGTGGAAGGCCTCTTCAGCAGCTGAGGTCCATTTTACCATGACGGAACCCTTCCCCTTGGTAAGATCCGTCAAGGGAGTAGCCATGGCTGCAAAATTGGGTATGAACCGGCGATAATAGCCGGCAATCCCCAGGAAAGCCTGTACTTGTTTTTTGTTCACTGGTTGTGGCCAGCCCTGAATTGCCTGTATTTTGTCGATCTGGGGTTTAACCACTCGTCGGCCAATCACGTAGCCCAAGTATCGGGCTTCTTCAAGCCCGATGTGGCATTTCTTGGGGTTTGCCGTTAAACCTGCATCTCGCAGGTCATCAATCACCGCTTGTACCTTCTGGAGATGAGTTTCCCAGTCCATGCTGTAAATTACGATGTCATCCAGGTAGGCAGAAGCGTACTGTCTGTGAGGCCTCAAGACTCGATCCATCAATCTCTGGAACGTTGCGGGAGCTCCGTGAAGTCCAAACGGCATATAGACATACTGGAACAGACCTTCCGGTGTAGCAAATGCCGTCTTCTCTCTGGCCGCCTCGGCCAGAGGAATCTGCCAGTACCCCTTTGTTAAATCCAGGGTCGTAATGTATCGGGCTTTACCAAGCCGGTCGATCAACTCATCGACCCGGGGCATAGGGTACGCATCAAATTTAGAAACTGCATTCAGTTTCCTAAAGTCATTACAAAACCGGATGGAGCCATCCGGTTTATGTATCAGCACAATTGGACTGGACCAGGCGCTGTGCGACTCTTCAATGACTCCTAAGTCCAACATTGCCATCACTTCCCGGGAGACGGCTTCACGGCGGGCTTCCGGAATCCGGTAGGGCTTCACATGAACAGTGACGCCAGGCTCTGTGACAATCTCATGTTTCACCAACTTAGTCCGGCCAGGTTTTTCGGAGAAAAACTGTCGGTTCTGTAACAAAAATTGCTTAACCTCAGATTTTTGTCGTTCTGAGAGAGTCTCGGCAACCTGCACCTCCGGTACAGTAGGTGAACAAACCGGACGGGGCAGATCCGCCGTTAGGGCAGAGCGGTCTTTCCAGGATTTTATCAGATTCACATGATAAATCTGTTCTGGTTTTCTCTTACCCGGCTGGTACACTTTATAGTTCACTTCACCAACTCTTTCTCGGACCTCAAATGGGCCCTGCCATTTCGCCAGGAATTTACTATCCACCGTAGGGATTAGGACCAACACCCTATCGCCGGGTGCAAATGTACGGACCTTAGCGCCTCTATCATAACTTTGCCTCTGGGCTCCCTGGGCCTGTAACATATGGTCCCTAACAATGGGCATGACAGCGGCAATACGATCCTGCATTTGTGTTACATGGTCGATCACCATTTTAAAGGGAGTGACTTGACCTTCCCAGGTTTCTTTTGCGACGTCCAGCAGTCCCCGGGGACGACGGGCGTACAACAGTTCGAAAGGCGAAAACCCTGTGGAAGACTGGGGAACTTCCCTAATGGCAAACAGCAAATAGGGTAACAAGTAATCCCAGTTCTTCCCATCTTTGTCTATCGCCTTCCGGAGCATCTGTTTTAAGGTTCTGTTGAAGCGCTCAACCAGGCCATCTGTTTGAGGGTGATAGACAGACGTACGCAACGGGTCTATTTGTAAGAGCCTGCAGAGCTCCTTCATTACCCTTGACATAAAGGGAGTCCCCTGGTCGGTGAGTATCTGTTTTGGAATTCCCACCCGACTAAACACTTGTACCAATTCCTTGGCGATCGTCTTGGTAACTGTGTTACGCAAAGGGACGGCTTCCGGGTAACGAGTGGCATAGTCCACGATGACGAGGATATGTTGGTGCCCACGTGCGGATCGGGGAAGGGGCCCAACCAAATCCATCCCAATTCTCTCAAAAGGGACCCCGATGATAGGAAGGGGTACCAAAGGGCTACGGAACTGAGATTTAGGGGCCGCGATTTGGCACTCTGGACAGGACTCACAATAGTTACGCACATCATAATGTATTCCAGGCCACACAAAACAATGCAATATCCTTTCTGTGGTTTTCTGTACCCCCAGATGTCCCCCCATTATATGTCCGTGGGCCAAATCCAGTACCTTCCGCCGATAAGGTTTGGGTACCACTAACCGTTGCACTGTGTCTTCCCCTTTTTTTTCTACCTGGTAGAGCAAATCATTTTCCAGAACCATATACGGGTACGCTAGCCTAGTGTCAGGTTCTACGGGTACCCCATCTATCATTTTTACATTTTTCCTAGCCGGAGTCAGGGTAGGATCTTTAATTTGCTCGCTGTGGAAGTCATCCACCTGGACTCCCAAATCTGGCAGGCAGGGTGCCGGATGGCTGTCTGCCTCCGCCTCTCGCTGAGGTTCCTCAGTTTCCCCCACCATGACGGAGAAGGGGTACTGAAGGTTAGATTCACTAACCTCCCCAGCAACATCTTCCTGTGGGGTCTCCTCTAGGGGCTCGGGACCTCCAGACGGCATGGGAGAAGATTCACGGGTACAGCTACCGTGAAGGAGCAACTGATTCTCTCACAACTGCCAGAAATAGGGAAAATCCCTGCCCAGGATTACATCCTGTAACAATGCTGGAATGAGTCCCACTTTGTGCTGCACTGACCCATAGGGAGTAGAAATCCATATGACCGGTACGAGCGGGTGTCACCATGCACACACGTCACAGAAAACTTGTCAGACGGACCAGACGGAAGTGCCACCAGACTAGCTTTCACCAGAGTCACCACACTTCCAGAGTCTAGTAATGCCACAACATTTTTCCCATCAACAGATAATTCACACAGGTGTTTCGCTGTATCATTTTGACCCGCATTCACACTCACTAGCTGTGTAACCAAAGACATGCGTTTTCTAGAGTCTATAACGTCGCACTGCATGGGTTCAGCGGTAACAGGACAGTTCGCAGAAACATGACCCTTCTCATGGCAGCGGAAACACCTAACAGGTCCCCTACTGAGACCACCGTCCAATACTCTTGGTCTCGGAGTGCGAGCAGTCCCGGACTCCTCCCCCACAGTTTTAAGCGATTTTCCTTCACCCGTGGTCCCTGGAACAGTCTTACCGGTTCCACGAGCAGGAGGCACAGACCGGGGGCTGGCGGTGTCGTCGGGAAGTCCTTCTGCCACGGAATAACGCTCGACCAACTCCACAAGTTGATCCGCTGTCGTGGGATTTCCTTGGCTTACCCACCTTTTCAGCGCTGGGGGTAGTACTCTCAGGTACTTGTCCAGGACAACCCGCTGGATTATTTCGGGTATTGTCAGTACCTTGGGTTGCAGCCGTTTCTTTGTTAAGTAGATCAGGTCGAACATCTGAGACCGCGCCGGTTTATCTTGCTGGTATGTCCACTGATGTACCCTCTGTGCCCGGACAGCCGTCGTCACACCCAGCCGGGCCAGGATCTCAGCTTTCAGTTTCTCAAAGTCCTGAGCGACCTCCGGGGCAATCAAATCGGCCCATCGTGCCTTCGGCCACTTCTCTCTCAATGCCGTCCGCTCAAACGTTGTCAGGTATGCCTCGACGTCATCTTCTGCAGTCAGCTTTTGCCAGTATCGACTCACATGGATCCTCCTGGACTCTGCTTCCGGGTCAGCGTCAGGCATGCTCACCAGGCGCTGCGCCACCTGTTGGAGAAGTTGGCGGTCTGCAACCGTCATGTCCACTAACTCCTTCAGCTGTGCGGCCATCAAGCGATTAGCTTCGTAGTGGACTGTACTAAGGCTTTCACCACGTCTTCCATGCTGTTGCCTGTGCCACGGTATGCCCGCATTCTCCACCACAATGTGACACAACACTCCGGGATCGCCTTTGCTGGGGTCAAAGGTCACGTGGTTTGTGCATTGAATTTCTGAGGCGTACAGCAGGTTTCCAAGTAGGCTGACCTCAGGTCAGATTTATTAAAGTGAAAGCAACACAGAAAAACAAAACATAAAAATGAATCCTAGCCTGTCCGGCACTAACTAAACAAACACGTTGCTAACTTAACAACTGGGGGGGCTTCTCCCACCCAGCTAACATCACACAATTCTTGAGCAGAGCTCTCACTCACGTTTGTCTCACACAGACAGGCAATCTGTGTGCCCCAGGCAGACGCTGGAAACCCCCAGCTGGTCATCTTTTATTCCTGCAATCATTAACCCATTAGCACCCTGAAGATACGGAGTGGCCTAATTCACATAGGACAAACACCTGGGCAAGATATACCTGCCTCCAACTACCACTTTCCCAGTGGCAGCAGGATTCGCCGGATGTATCATCACTAAGCTGTAACCCAGCTTTCCCAGTGGCAGCAGGATTCGCCGGATGTATCATCACTAAGCTGTAACTCAGCTTTCCCAGTGGCAGCAGGATTCACCGGATGTATCATCACTAAGCTGTAACAAAGCTTTCACAGTGGCAGCAGGATTCGCCAGATGTATCATCACTAAGCTGTAACCCAGCTTTCCCAGTGGCAGCAGGATTCGCTGGATGTATCATCACTAAGCTGTAAGAAAGCTTTCCCAGTGGCAGCAGGATTCACCGGATGTATCATCACTAAGCTGTAATAAAGCTTTCACAGTGGCAGCAGGATTCGCCAGATGTATCATCACTAAGCTGTAACCCAGCTTTCCCAGTGGCAGCAGGATTCGCTGGATGTATCATCACTAAGCCGTAAGAAAGCTTTCCCAGTGGCAGCAGGATTCACCGGATGTATCATCACTAAGCTGTAACCCAGCTTTCCCAGTGGCAGCAGGATTCGCCGGATGTATCATCACTAAGCTGTAACTCAGCTTTCCCAGTGGCAGCAGGATTCGCCGGATGTATCATCACTAAGCTGTAACAAAGCTTTCACAGTGGCAGCAGGATTCGCCAGATGTATCATCACTAAGCTGTAACCCAGCTTTCCCAGTGGCAGCAGGATTCGCTGGATGTATCATCACTAAGCCGTAAGAAAGCTTTCCCAGTGGCAGCAGGATTCACCGGATGTATCATCACTAAGCTGTAACCCAGCTTTCCCAGTGGCAGCAGGATTCGCCAGATGTATCATCACTAAGCTGTAACCCAGCTTTCCCAGTGGCAGCAGGATTCGCTGGATGTATCATCACTAAGCCGTAAGAAAGCTTTCCCAGTGGCAGCAGGATTCACCGGATGTATCATCACTAAGCTGTAACCCAGCTTTCCCAGTGGCAGCAGGATTCGCCAGATGTATCATCACTAAGCTGTAACCCAGCTTTCCCAGTGGCAGCAGGATTCGCTGGATGTATCATCACTAAGCTGTAAGAAAGCTTTCCCAGTGGCAGCAGGATTCACCGGATGTATCATCACTAAGCTGTAACAAAGCTTTCACAGTGGCAGCAGGATTCGCCAGATGTATCATCACTAAGCTGTAACCCAGCTTTCCCAGTGGCAGCAGGATTCGCTGGATGTATCATCACTAAGCCGTAAGAAAGCTTTCCCAGTGGCAGCAGGATTCACCGGATGTATCATCACTAAGCTGTAACCCAGCTTTCCCAGTGGCAGCAGAATTCGCCAGATGTATCATCACTAAGCTGTAACCCAGCTTTCCCAGTGGCAGCAGGATTCGCTGGATGTATCATCACTAAGCTGTAAGAAAGCTTTCCCAGTGGCAGCAGGATTCACCGGATGTATCATCACTAAGCTGTAACCCAGCTTTCCCAGTGGCAGCAGGATTCGCTGGATGTATCATCACTAAGCTGTAAGAAAGCTTTCCCAGTGGCAGCAGGATTCACCGGATGTATCATCACTAAGCTGTAACAAAGCTTTCACAGTGGCAGCAGGATTCGCCAGATGTATCATCACTAAGCTGTAACCCAGCTTTCCCAGTGGCAGCAGGATTCGCTGGATGTATCATCACTAAGCCGTAAGAAAGCTTTCCCAGTGGCAGCAGGATTCACCGGATGTATCATCACTAAGCTGTAACCCAGCTTTCCCAGTGGCAGCAGGATTCGCCAGATGTATCATCACTAAGCTGTAACCCAGCTTTCCCAGTGGCAGCAGGATTTGCTGGATGTATCATCACTAAGCTGTAAGAAAGCTTTCCCAGTGGCAGCAGGATTCACCGGATGTATCATCACTAAGCTGTAACAAAGCTTTCACAGTGGCAGCAGGATTCGCCAGATGTATCATCACTAAGCTGTAACCCAGCTTTCCCAGTGGCAGCAGGATTCGCTGGATGTATCATCACTAAGCCGTAAGAAAGCTTTCCCAGTGGCAGCAGGATTCACCGGATGTATCATCACTAAGCTGTAACCCAGCTTTCCCAGTGGCAGCAGAATTCGCCAGATGTATCATCACTAAGCTGTAACCCAGCTTTCCCAGTGGCAGCAGGATTCGCTGGATGTATCATCACTAAGCTGTAAGAAAGCTTTCCCAGTGGCAGCAGGATTCACCGGATGTATCATCACTAAGCTGTAACCCAGCTTTCCCAGTGGCAGCAGGATTCGCTGGATGTATCATCACTAAGCTGTAAGAAAGCTTTCCCAGTGGTAGCAGGATTCACCGGATGTATCATCACTAAGCTGTAACAAAGCTTTCACAGTGGCAGCAGGATTCGCCAGATGTATCATCACTAAGCTGTAACCCAGCTTTCCCAGTGGCAGCAGGATTCGCTGGATGTATCATCACTAAGCCGTAAGAAAGCTTTCCCAGTGGCAGCAGGATTCACCGGATGTATCATCACTAAGCTGTAACCCAGCTTTCCCAGTGGCAGCAGGATTCGCCAGATGTATCATCACTAAGCTGTAACCCAGCTTTCCCAGTGGCAGCAGGATTCACCGGATGTATCATCACTAAGCTGTAAGAAAGCTTTCACAGTGGCAGCAGGATTCACCGGATGTATCATCACTAAGCTGTAACCCAGCTTTCCCAGTGGCAGCAGGATTCGCTGGATGTATCATCACTAAGCTGTAAGAAAGCTTTCCCAGTGGCAGCAGGATTCACCGGATGTATCATCACTAAGCTGTAAGAAAGCTTTCACAGTGGCAGCAGGATTCACCGGATGTATCATCACTAAGCTGTAACCCAGCTTTCCCAGTGGCAGCAGGATTCGCTGGATGTATCATCACTAAGCTGTAAGAAAGCTTTCCCAGTGGCAGCAGGATTCACCGGATGTATCATCACTAAGCTGTAACAAAGCTTTCACAGTGGCAGCAGGATTCGCCAGATGTATCATCACTAAGCTGTAACCCAGCTTTCCCAGTGGCAGCAGGATTCGCTGGATGTATCATCACTAAGCTGTAAGAAAGCTTTCCCAGTGGCAGCTGGATTCACCGGATGTATCATCACTAAGCTGTAACCCAGCTTTCCCAGTGGCAGCAGCAGACTATGGAATCACACTATGCTGTAACCCAGCTTTCCCAGTGGCAGCAGGATTCGCCAGATGTATCATCACTAAGCTGTAACCCAGCTTTCCCAGTGGCAGCAGGATTCGCTGGATGTATCATCACTAAGCTGTAAGAAAGCTTTCCCAGTGGCAGCTGGATTCACGGGATGTATCATCACTAAGCTGTAACCCAGCTTTCCCAGTGGCAGCAGCAGACTATGGAATCACACTGTGCTGTAGCCCCTCTCACCCATTGTGAGCTGCAGCCTTCAACATATCATTCATAGCACAGCTTTTCCAGTCTCAGGATGGATTACTACTGAGCTATAACCCAACTTTCCAATGCTCTGCTACCATCTCAGACTGTATAATCAGTAAACTGTAACCCAGCTTTCCCACTGTCCGCGGCGGCCACAGAATGAGCCATAACAATATCTCCTGAAGATGGAGAGGCTCCACATAGAGGAGGGAAATGATTGCACAATTTAATGGAATTTATTCTCTTATTATTCTATTCTCTATATTTCAGGCAGAAACTTCTAAAGAAACATAAGAAGAAATTTGTAAACTAAAGTGCGTTACACTGAGGGGCAAAACAGGGAATAAAAGCATCAGAAACACAAGGTGAAAACAAGGACAGTGTGCAGCCTGCGGCCTACAAGGGAAAATGAGAAAAGGCTCCAAGTGTCCAAACAAAAGCGCAGAATTACCCGGGGTGTAATGTGCACAGGGACGGAGACAGGGAGACACTCACCGTGTGCTGAGGAGGAGGAGAAGGACCTGCGGTGACGTCATCACTGAGAGCAGTCAGTGCGGGAGGAGAAGGACCTGCGGTGACGTCATCACTGAGAGCACTCAGTGCAGGAGAAGGACCTGCAGTGACGTCATCACTGAGAGCAGTCAGTGCGGGAGGAGAAGGACCTGCAGTGACGTCATCACTGAGAGCAGTCAGTGCGGGAGGAGAAGGACCTGCAGTGACGTCATCACTGAGAGCAGTCAGTGCGGGAGGAGAAGGACCTGCGGTGACGTCATCACTGAGAGCAGTCAGTGCGGGAGGAGAAGGACCTGCGGTGACGTCATCACTGAGAGCAGTCAGTGCGGGAGGAGAAGGACCTGCGGTGACGTCATCACTGAGAGCAGTCAGTGCGGGAGGAGAAGGACCTGCGGTGACGTCATCACTGAGAGCACTCAGTGCAGGAGAAGGACCTGCAGTGACGTCATCACTGAGAGCAGTCAGTGCGGGAGGAGAAGGACCTGCGGTGACGTCATCACTCAGAGCAGTCAGTGCGGGACTGAGCCAGGGGCTCTCCTGCTCTTCACACACGGCTCTGCTCTACACACACGGCTCTGCTCTACACACACGGCTCTGCTCTACACACACGGCTCTGCTCTACACACACGGCTCTGCTCTACACACACACGGCTCTGCTCTACACACACACACACGGCTCTGCTCTACACACACACACATGGCTCTGCTCTACACACACGGCTCTGCTCCACACACACACACGGCTCTGCTCTACACACACGGCTCTGCTCCACACACACACACGGCTCTGCTCCACACACACACACGGCTCTGCTCCACACACACACACGGCTCTGCTCTACACACACACACGGCTCTGCTCTACACACACACACGGCTCTGCTCTGCACACACACGACTCTGCTCTACACACACACACGGCTCTGCTCTGCACACACACGGCTCTGCTCTACACACACACGGCTCTGCTCTACACACACACACACGGCTCTGCTCTACACACACACACGGCTCTGCTCTACACACACGTGGCTCTGCTCTACACACACACACAGCTCTGCTCTACACACACACACGGCTCTGCTCTACACACACACGGCTCTGCTCTACACACACACGGCTCTGCTCTACACACACACACACGGCTCTGCTCTACACACACACACACACACACATGGCTCTGCTCTACACACACACACACACGGCTCTGCTCTACACACACACACGGCTCTGCTCTACACACACACACGGCTCTGCTCCACACACACGGCTCTGCTCTACACACACACGGCTCTGCTCTACACACACACACGGCTCTGCTCTACACACACGGCTCTGCTCTACACACACACACGGCTCTGCTCTACACACACGGCTCTGCTCTACACACACACACGGCTCTGCTCTACACACACACACGGCTCTGCTCTACACACACATACGGCTCTGCTCTACACACACACACGGCTCTGCTCTACACACACGGCTCTGCTCTACACACACACACGGCTCTGCTCTACACACACACGGCTCTGCTCTACACACACACACGGCTCTGCTCTACACACATACACACATGGCTCTGCTCTACACACACACACGGCTCTGCTCCACACACACACACGGCTCTGCTCTACACACACACACGGCTCTGCTCCACACACACACACGGCTCTGCTCTACACACACACACGGCTCTGCTCTACACACACGGCTCTGCTCTACACACACACACGGCTCTGCTCTACACACACACGGCTCTGCTCCACACACACACGGCTCTGCTCTACACACACACACGGCTCTGCTCTACACACACGGCTCTGCTCTACACACACACGGCTCTGCTCTACACACACGGCTCTGCTCTACACACACACGGCTCTGCTCTACACACACACACGGCTCTGCTCTGCACACACACGGCTCTGCTCTACACAGACACACACGGCTCTGCTCTACACACACACGGCTCTGCTCTACACACACACACGGCTCTGCTCTACACACACACACACGGCTCTGCTCTACACACACACACGGCTCTGCTCTACACACACACACGGCTCTGCTCTACACACACGGCTCTGCCCTACACACACACGGCTCTGCTCTACACACACACGGCTCTGCTCTACACACACACACACGGCTCTGCTCTACACACACACACGGCTCTGCTCTACACACACACACGGCTCTGCTCTGCACACACACGGCTCTGCTCTACACACACACACATGGCTCTGCTCTACACACACACACGGCTCTGCTCTACACACACACGGCTCTGCTCTACACACACACACGGCTCTGCTCTACACACACACACGGCTCTGCTCTACACACACACACGGCTCTGCTCTACACACACACGGCTCTGCTCTACACACACACACACGGCTCTGCTCTACACACACACGGCTCTGCTCTACACACACGGCTCTGCTCCACACACACACACGGCTCTGCTCTACACACACACACGGCTCTGCTCCACACACACACACGGCTCTGCTCTACACACACACACGGCTCTGCTCTACACACACGGCTCTGCTCTACACACACACACGGCTCTGCTCTACACACACACACGGCTCTGCTCCACACACACACACTGCTCTGCTCCACACACACACACGGCTCTGCTCTACACACACACACGGCTCTGCTCTACACACACACACGGCTCTGCTCTACACACACACGGCTCTGCTCTACACACACACACGGCTCTGCTCCACACACACACAGCTCTGCTCTACACACACACACGGCTCTGCTCTACACACACACGTCTCTGCTCTACACACACACGGCTCTGCTCTACACACACACACAGCTCTGCTCTATACACACTCGGTTCTGCTCTACACACACACACGGCTCTGCTCTACACACACACACACGGCTCTGCTCTACACACACACGGCTCTGCTCTACACACACACGTCTCTGCTCTACACACAGCTCTGCTCTACACACATGGTTCTGCTCTACACACACACACACATGGCTCTGCTCTACACACACACGGCTCTGCTCTACACACACACACGGCTCTGCTCTACACACATACACACATGGCTCTGCTCCACACACACACACGGCTCTGCTCCACACACACACACGGCTCTGCTCCACACACACACACGGCTCTGCTCCACACACACACACGGCTCTGCGCTACACACACACACGGCTCTGCTCTACACACACACACGGCTCTGCTCTACACACACACGGCTCTGCTCTACACACACACACGGCTCTGCTCTACACACACACGGCTCTGCTCTACACACACACGGCTCTGCTCTACACACATGGTTCTGCTCTACACACACACACACATGGCTCTGCTCTACACACACACGGCTCTGCTCTACACACACACACGGCTCTGCTCTACACACATACACACATGGCTCTGCTCTACACACACACACGGCTCTGCTCCACACACACACACGGCTCTGCTCTACACACACACGGCTCTGCTCTACACACACACGGCTCTGCTCTACACACACACACGGCTCTGCTCCACACACACACGGCTCTGCTCTACACACACACACGGCTCTGCTCTACACACACACGGCTCTGCTCTACACACACACGGCTCTGCTCTACACACACACACGGCTCTGCTCTACACACACACGGCTCTGCTCTACACACATGGTTCTGCTCTACACACACACACACATGGCTCTGCTCTACACACACACGGCTCTGCTCTACACACACACGGCTCTGCTCTACACACACACACGGCTCTGCTCTACACACATACACACACGGCTCTGCTCTACACACACGGCTCTGCTCTACACACACACACGGCTCTGCTCCACACACACACACGGCTCTGCTCCACACACACACACGGCTCTGCTCCACACACACACACGGCTCTGCTCTACACACACACACGGCTCTGCTCCACACACACACACGGCTCTGCTCCACACACACACACGGCTCTGCTCCACACACACACACGGCTCTGCTCCACACACACACACGGCTCTGCTCTACACACACGGCTCTGCTCTACACACACACACACATGGCTCTGCTCTACACACACACGGCTCTGCTCTACACACACACACGGCTCTGCTCTACACACACACACGGCTCTGCTCTACACACACACGGCTCTGCTCTACACACACACACGGCTCTGCTCTACACACATGGTTCTGCTCTACACACACGGCTCTGCTCTACACACACACACACATGGCTCTGCTCTACACACATACGGCTCTGCTCTACACACACACGGCTCTGCTCTACACACATACACACATGGCTCTGCTCTACACACACACACGGCTCTGCTCTACACACACACACGGCTCTGCTCTACACACACACACGGCTCTGCTCTACACACACACACGGCTCTGCTCTACACACATGGTTCTGCTCTACACACACACACACATGGCTCTGCTCTACACACACACACGGCTCTGCTCTACACACACACGGCTCTGCTCTACACACACACACGGCTCTGCTCTACACACACACACACATGGCTCTGCTCTACACACACACACACGGCTCTGCTCTACACACACACGGCTCTGCTCTACACACACACACGGCTCTGCTCTACACACACACGGCTCTGCTCTACACACACACACGGCTCTGCTCTACACACACACACGGCTCTGCTCTACACACACACACGGCTCTGCTCTACACACACACACGGCTCTGCTCTACACACACACACGGCTCTGCTCTACACACACACACGGCTCTGCTCTACACACACACACGGCTCTGCTCTACACACATGGTTCTGCTCTACACACACACACACGGCTCTGCTCTACACACACACACGGCTCTGCTCTACACACACGGCTCTGCTCTACACACACACACACACACACACATGGCTCTGCTCTACACACACACACGGCTCTGCTCTACACACACAAGGCTCTGCTCTACACACACACACGGCTCTGTTCTACACACACACACGGCTCTGCTCTGCACACACGGCTCTGCCCTACACACACACGGCTCTGCTCTACACACACACGGCTCTGCTCTACACACACACGGCTCTGCTCTACACACACGGCTCTGCTCCACACACACACGGCTCTGCTCTACACACACACGGCTCTGCTCTACACACACACACGGCTCTGCTCTACACACACACGGCTCTGCTCCACACACACACACGGCTCTGCTCTACACACACACGGCTCTGCTCTACACACACACACGGCTCTGCTCTACACACACACACACGGCTCTGCTCTACACACACACACGGCTCTGCTCTACACACACACACGGCTCTGCTCTACACACACACGTGGCTCTGCTCTACACAGACACACGGCTCTGCTCTACACACACACACGGCTCTGCTCTACACACACACGGCTCTGCTCTACACACACACGGCTCTGCTCTACACACACACGGCTCTGCTCTACACACACACACGGCTCTGCTCTACACACACACACACGGCTCTGCTCTACACACACACGGCTCTGCTCTACACACACACGGCTCTGCTCTACACACACACACGGCTCTGCTCTACACACACACACGGCTCTGCTCTACACACACACGGCTCTGCACTACACACACACGGCTCTGCTCTACACACACACGGCTCTGCTCCACACACACACACGGCTCTGCTCTACACACACACACGGCTCTGCTCCACACACACACACGGCTCTGCTCTACACACACACACGGCTCTGCTCTACACACACACACGGCTCTGCTCTACACACACACACACACGGCTCTGCTCTACACACACACACGGCTCTGCTCCACACACACACACGGCTCTGCTCTACACACACACACGGCTCTGCTCCACACACACACACGGCTCTGCTCTACACACACACACGGCTCTGCTCTACACACACACACGGCTCTGCTCTACACACACACACGGCTCTGCTCCACACACACACACGGCTCTGCTCTACACACACACACGGCTCTGCTCTGCACACACACGGCTCTGCTCTACACACACACACGGCTCTGCTCTACACACACACACACGGCTCTGCTCTACACACACACACACGGCTCTGCTCTACACACACACGGCTCTGCTCTACACACACACACGGCTCTGCTCTACACACACACGGCTCTGCTCTACACACACGGCTCTGCTCTACACACACACACGGCTCTGCTCTACACACACACACGGCTCTGCTCCACACACACACACGGCTCTGCTCTACACACACACACGGCTCTGCTCTGCACACACACGGCTCTGCTCTACACACACACACACGGCTCTGCTCTACACACACACACACGGCTCTGCTCTACACACACACACGGCTCTGCTCTACACACACGTGGCTCTGCTTTACACACACACACGGCTCTGCTCTACACACACACACGGCTCTGCTCTACACACACACGGCTCTGCTCTACACACACACGGCTCTGCTCTACACACACACACACACACACATGGCTCTGCTCTACACACACACACACACGGCTCTGCTCTACACACACACACGGCTCTGCTCTACACACACACACGGCTCTGCTCCACACACACGGCTCTGCTCTACACACACACGGCTCTGCTCTACACACACACACGGCTCTGCTCTACACACACACACGGCTCTGCTCTACACACACGGCTCTGCTCTACACACACACGGCTCTGCTCTACACACACACACGGCTCTGCTCTACACACACACACGGCTCTGCTCTACACACACGGCTCTGCTCTACACACACACGGCTCTGCTCTACACACACATACGGCTCTGCTCTACACACACACACGGCTCTGCTCTACACACACGGCTCTGCTCTACACACACACACGGCTCTGCTCTACACACACACGGCTCTGCTCTACACACACACACGGCTCTGCTCTACACACATACACACATGGCTCTGCTCTACACACACACACGGCTCTGCTCCACACACACACACGGCTCTGCTCTACACACACACACGGCTCTGCTACACACACACGGCTCTGCTCTACACACACGGCTCTGCTCTACACACACACACGGCTCTGCTCTACACACACACGGCTCTGCTCCACACACACACACGGCTCTGCTCTACACACACACACGGCTCTGCTCTACACACACGGCTCTGCTCTACACACACGGCTCTGCTCTACACACACACGGCTCTGCTCTACACACACACACGGCTCTGCTCTACACACACACACATGGCTCTGCTCTGCACACACACGGCTCTGCTCTACACACACACGGCTCTGCTCTACACACACACGGCTCTGCTCTACACACACACACGGCTCTGCTCTACACACACACACACGGCTCTGCTCTACACACACACACGGCTCTGCTCTACACACACACACGGCTCTGCTTTACACACACGGCTCTGCCCTACACACACACGGCTCTGCTCTACACACACACGGCTCTGCTCTACACACACACGGCTCTGCTCTACACACACACACGGCTCTGCTCTACACACACACACGGCTCTGCTCTACACACACACACGGCTCTGCTCTACACACACACACGGCTCTGCTCTACACACACACACGGCTCTGCTCTTCACACACACGGCTCTGCTCTACACACACACACGGCTCTGCTCTACACACACACACGGCTCTGTTCTACACACACACACGGCTCTGCTCTACACACACGGCTCTGCTCTACACACACACGGCTCTGCTCTACACACACACGGCTCTGCTCTACACACACACGGCTCTGCTCTACACACACACGGCTCTGCTCTACACACACACGGCTCTGCTCTACACACACACACGGCTCTGCTCTACACACACACGGCTCTGCTCCACACACACACACGGCTCTGCTCTACACACACACGGCTCTTCTCTACACACACACACGGCTCTGCTCTACACACACACACGGCTCTGCTCCACACACACACACGGCTCTGCTCTACACACACACGGCTCTTCTCTACACACACACACGGCTCTGCTCTACACACACACTCGGCTCTGCTCTACACACACACACGGCTCTGCTCTGCACACACACGGCTCTGCTCTACACACACACACGGCTCTGCTCTACACACACACACGGCTCTGCTCTACACACACACGGCTCTGCTCTACACACACACACGGCTCTGCTCTACACACACACACGGCTCTGCTCTACACACACACGTGGCTCTGCTCTACACAGACACACGGCTCTGCTCTACACACACACACGGCTCTGCTCTACACACACACGGCTCTGCTCTACACACACACGGCTCTGCTCTACACACACACGGCTCTGCTCTACACACACACACGGCTCTGCTCTACACACACACACACGGCTCTGCTCTACACACACACGGCTCTGCTCTACACACACACGGCTCTGCTCTACACACACACACGGCTCTGCTCTACACACACACACGGCTCTGCTCTACACACACACGGCTCTGCACTACACACACACGGCTCTGCTCTACACACACACACACACACACATGGCTCTGCTCTACACACACACACGGCTCTGCTCTACACACACACGGCTCTGCTCTACACACACACACGGCTCTGCTCTACACACACACACACACGGCTCTGCTCTACACACACACACGGCTCTGCTCCACACACACACACGGCTCTGCTCTACACACACACACGGCTCTGCTCCACACACACACACGGCTCTGCTCTACACACACACACGGCTCTGCTCTACACACACACACGGCTCTG
The DNA here is from genome assembly GCF_032444005.1 of Ranitomeya imitator. Classification (NCBI taxonomy): domain Eukaryota; kingdom Metazoa; phylum Chordata; class Amphibia; order Anura; family Dendrobatidae; genus Ranitomeya; species Ranitomeya imitator. Next base: position 63,091 of record NW_027194243.1, read on the forward strand.
CTCTACACACACACACGGCTCTGCTCTACACACACACACGGCTCTGCTCCACACACACACACGGCTCTGCTCTACACACACACACGGCTCTGCTCTGCACACACACGGCTCTGCTCTACACACACACGGCTCTGCTCTACACACACACACGGCTCTGCTCTACACACACACGGCTCTGCTCTACACACACGGCTCTGCTCTACACACACACACGGCTCTGCTCTACACACACACACGGCTCTGCTCCACACACACACACGGCTCTGCTCTACACACACACACGGCTCTGCTCTGCACACACACGGCTCTGCTCTACACACACACGGCTCTGCTCTACACACACACACGGCTCTGCTCTACACACACGTGGCTCTGCTCTACACACACACACGGCTCTGCTCTACACACACACACGGCTCTGCTCTACACACATACACGGCTCTGCTCCACACACACGGCTCTGCTCTACACACACACGGCTCTGCTCTACACACACACACGGCTCTGCTCTACACACACACACGGCTCTGCTCTACATACACACGGCTCTGCTCTACACACACACGGCTCTGCTCTACATACACACGGCTCTGCTCTACACACACACACGGCTCTGCTCTACACACACACGGCTTTGCTCTACACACACACACACACACACATGGCTCTGCTCTACACACACACACACACGGCTCTGCTCTACACACACACACGGCTCTGCTCCACACACACACACGGCTCTGCTCTACACACACACACGGCTCTGCTCCACACACACACACGGCTCTGCTCTACACACACACACGGCTCTGCTCTACACACACGGCTCTGCTCTACACACACACGGCTCTGCTCTACACACACGGCTCTGCTCTACACACACACGGCTCTGCTCTACACACACACACGGCTCTGCTCTACACACACACACACACGGCTCTGCTCCACACACACACACACACGGCTCTGCTCTACACACACACACGGCTCTGCTCCACACACACACACGGCTCTGCTCTACACACACACACGGCTCTGCTCTACACACACACGGCTCTGCTCTACACACACACACGGCTCTGCTCTACACACACACGGCTCTGCTCCACACACACACACGGCTCTGCTCTACACACACACACGGCTCTGCTCTACACACACACGGCTCTGCTCTACACACACACACGGCTCTGCTCTACACACACACACGGCTCTGCTCTACACACACACACGGCTCTGCTCTACACACACACACGGCTCTGCTCCACACACACACACACACGGCTCTGCTCTACACACACACGGCTCTGCTCTACACACACACACGGCTCTGCTCTACACACATACACACATGGCTCTGCTCTACACACACACACGGCTCTGCTCCACACACACACACGGCTCTGCTCTACACACACACACGGCTCTGCTCCACACACACACACGGCTCTGCTCTACACACACACACGGCTCTGCTCTACACACACACACTGCTCTGCTCTACACACACACACGGCTCTGCTCTACACACACACGGCTCTGCTCCACACACACACACGGCTCTGCTCTACACACACACACGGCTCTGCTCTACACACACGGCTCTGCTCTACACACACACGGCTCTGATCTACACACACACACGGCTCTGCTCCACACACACACACGGCTCTGCTCTACACAAACACACGGCTCTGCTCTACACACACACACACGGCTCTGCTCTACACACACACACGGCTCTGCTCTACACACACACACGGCTCTGCTCTACACACACGGCTCTGCTCTACACACACACGGCTCTGCTCTACACACACACACGGCTCTGCTCTACACACACGGCTCTGCTCTACACACACACGGCTCTGCTCTACACACAAACACGGCTCTGCTCTACACACACACACGGCTCTGCTCTACACACACACACGGCTCTGCTCTACACACACACACGGCTCTGCTCTACACACACACACGGCTCTGCTCTACACAAACGGCTCTGCTCTACACACACACGGCTCTGCTCTACACACACACACGGCTCTGCTCTACACACACACACGGCTCTGCTCTACACACACACACGGCTCTGCTCTACACACACGGCTCTGCTCTACACACACACACGGCTCTGCTCTACACACACACGGCTCTGCTCTACACACACACACGGCTCTGCTCTACACACACACACGGCTCTGCTCTACACACACACACGGCTCTGCTCTACACACACACACGGCTCTGCTCTACACACACACACGGCTCTGCTCTACACACACACGGCTCTGCTCTACACACACACACGGCTCTGCTCTACACACACGGCTCTGCTCTACACACACACACGGCTCTGCTCTACACACACACACGGCTCTGCTCCACACACACACGGCTCTGCTCTACACACACGGCTCTGCTCTACACACACACGGCTCTGCTCTACACACACACACGGCTCTGCTCTACACACACACACGGCTCTGCTCCACACACACACACGGCTCTGCTCTACACACACACACGGCTCTGCTCTACACACACACACGGCTCTGCTCTACACACACACACGGCTCTGCTCTACACACACACACGGCTCTGCTCTACACACACACACGGCTCTGCTCTACACAAACGGCTCTGCTCTACACACACACGGCTCTGCTCTACACACACACACGGCTCTGCTCTACACACACACACGGCTCTGCTCTACACACACACACGGCTCTGCTCTACACACACACACGGCTCTGCTCTACACACACACACGGCTCTGCTCTACACACACACACGGCTCTGCTCTACACAAACGGCTCTGCTCTACACACACACGGCTCTGCTCTACACACACACGGCTCTGCTCTACACACACACACGGCTCTGCTCTACACACACACACGGCTCTGCTCTACACACACACACGGCTCTGCTCTACACACACGGCTCTGCTCTACACACACACACGGCTCTGCTCTACACACACACGGCTCTGCTCTACACACACACACGGCTCTGCTCTACACACACACGGCTCTGCTCTACACACACACGGCTCTGCTCTACACACACACACGGCTCTGCTCTACACACACACACGGCTCTGCTCTACACACACACACGGCTCTGCTCTACACACACACACGGCTCTGCTCTACACACACACGGCTCTGCTCTACACACACACACGGCTCTGCTCTACACACACACGGCTCTGCTCTACACACACACGGCTCTGCTCTACACACACACACGGCTCTGCTCTACACACACACGGCTCTGCTCTACACACACACACGGCTCTGCTCTACACACACACACGGCTCTGCTCTACACACACACACGGCTCTGCTCTACACACACACACGGCTCTGCTCTACACACACACGGCTCTGCTCTACACACACACACGGCTCTGCTCTACACACACACGGCTCTGCTCTACACACACACGGCTCTGCTCTACACACACACACGGCTCTGCTCTACACACACACGGCTCTGCTCTACACACACACACGGCTCTGCTCTACACACACACGGCTCTGCTCTACACACACACACGGCTCTGCTCTACACACACACACGGCTCTGCTCTACACACACACGGCTCTGCTCTACACACACACACGGCTCTGCTCTACACACACACGGCTCTGCTCTACACACACACGGCTCTGCTCTACACACACACGTCTCTGCTCTACACACACACACGGCTCTGCTCTACACACACACGGCTCTGCTCTACACACACACACGGCTCTGCTCTACACACACACGGCTCTGCTCTACACACACACACGGCTCTGCTCTACACACACACACGGCTCTGCTCTACACACACACACGGCTCTGCTCTACACACACACACGGCTCTGCTCTACACACACACGGCTCTGCTCTACACACACACACGGCTCTGCTCTACACACACACACGGCTCTGCTCTACACACACACACGGCTCTGCTCTACACACACACGGCTCTGCTCTACACACACACGGCTCTGCTCTACACACACACACGGCTCTGCTCTACACACATACACGGCTCTGCTCTACACACACGGCTCTGCTCTACACACACACACGGCTCTGCTCTACACACACACGGCTCTGCTCTACACACACGGCTCTGCTCTACACACATACACACATGGCTCTGCTCTACACACACACACGGCTCTGCTCCACACACACACACGGCTCTGCTCTACACACACACACGGCTCTGCTCCACACACACACACGGCTCTGCTCTACACACACACACGGCTCTGCTCTACACACACGGCTCTGCTCTACACACACACGGCTCTGCTCTACACACACGGCTCTGCTCTACATACACACACGGCTCTGCTCTACACACACACGGCTCTGCTCTACACACACACACGGCTCTGCTCTACACACACACACGGCTCTGCTCTACACACACACACACACGGCTCTGCTCCACACACACACACACACGGCTCTGCTCTACACACACACACGGCTCTGCTCCACACACACACACGGCTCTGCTCTACACACACACACGGCTCTGCTCTACACACACACGGCTCTGCTCTACACACACACACGGCTCTGCTCTACACACACACGGCTCTGCTCCACACACACACACGGCTCTGCTCTACACACACACACGGCTCTGCTCTACACACACACGGCTCTGCTCTACACACACACACGGCTCTGCTCTACACACACACACGGCTCTGCTCTACACACACACACGGCTCTGCTCTACACACACACACGGCTCTGCTCCACACACACACACACACACACACGGCTCTGCTCTACACACACACGGCTCTGCTCTACACACACACACGGCTCTGCTCTACACACATACACACATGGCTCTGCTCTACACACACACACGGCTCTGCTCCACACACACACACGGCTCTGCTCTACACACACACACGGCTCTGCTCCACACACACACACGGCTCTGCTCTACACACACACACGGCTCTGCTCTACACACACACACTGCTCTGCTCTACACACACACACGGCTCTGCTCTACACACACACGGCTCTGCTCCACACACACACACGGCTCTGCTCTACACACACACACGGCTCTGCTCTACACACACGGCTCTGCTCTACACACACACGGCTCTGATCTACACACACACACGGCTCTGCTCCACACACACACGGCTCTGCTCCACACACACACACGGCTCTGCTCTACACACATACACGGCTCTGCTCTACACACACGGCTGTGCTCTACACACACACACGGCTCTGCTCCACACACACACACGACTCTGCTCTGCACACACACGGCTCTGCTCTACACACACACGGCTCTGCTCTACACACACACACGGCTCTGCTCTACACACACACACGGCTCTGCTCTACACACACACACGGCTCTGCTCTACACACACTGCTCTGCTCTACACACACACGGCTCTGCTCTACACACACACACGGCTCTGCTCTACACACACACACGGCTCTGCTCCACACACACACGGCTCTGCTCCACACACACACACGGCTCTGCTCCACACACACACGGCTCTGCTCTACACACACACACGGCTCTGCTCTACACACACACGGCTCTGCTCTACACACACACACGGCTCTGCTCTACACACACACGGCTCTGCTCTACACACACACACAGCTCTGCTCTACACACACACACGGCTCTGCTCTACACACACACACGGCTCTGCTCTACACACACACGGCTCTGCTCTACACACACGGCTCTGCTCTACACACACGGCTCTGCTCTACACACACACACGGCTCTGCTCTACACACACACACGGCTCTGCTCCACACACACACAGCTCTGCTCCACACACACACACGGCTCTGCTCTACACACACACGGCTCTGCTCTACACACACACACGGCTCTGCTCTACACACACACACACACGGCTCTGCTCCACACACACACACGGCTCTGCTCTGCACACACACGGCTCTGCTCTACACACACACGGCTCTGCTCTACACACACACACGGCTCTGCTCTACACACACGGCTCTGCCGCTCCTATACATATATATATATATACACAGTATACAATGCCATGGATGAGGCCAGTATGCTGAGTCGCTGCTCCTATACATATATATATATACCGTATATAATGCCATGGATGAGGCCAGTAAGCTGAGTCGCCGCTCCTATACATATATATATATACAGTATATAATGCCATGGATGAGGCCAGTATGCTGAGTCGCCGCTCTTATACATATATATATATACAGTATATAATGCCATGGATGAGGCCAGTATGCTGAGTCGCCGCTCTTATACATATATATATATACAGTATATAATGCCATGGATGAGGCCAGTATGCTGAGTCGCTGCTCCTATATATATAGATATACAGTATATAATGCCATGGATGAGGCCAGTATGCTGAGTCGCTGCTCCTATATATATAGATATACAGTATATAATGCCATGGATGAGGCCAGTATGCTGAGTCGCTGTTCCTATACATATATATATATACAGTATATAATGCCATGGATGAGGCCAGTATGCTGAGTCGCTGCTCCTATATATATATATATATATATACAGTATATAATGCCATGGATGAGGCCAGTATGCTGAGTCGCTGCTCCTATATATATAGATATACAGTATATAATGCCATGGATGAGGCCAGTATGCTGAGTCGCTGCTCCTATATATATAGATATACAGTATATAATGCCATGGATGAGGCCAGTATGCTGAGTCGCTGTTCCTATACATATATATATACAGTATATAATGCCATGGATGAGGCCAGTATGCTGAGTCGCTGCTCCTATACATATATATATATATATATATATATATATATATATATATATATATATATATACAGTATATAATGCCATGGATGAGGCCAGTATGCTGAGTCGCTGTTCCTATACATATATATATACAGTATATAATGCCATGGATGAGGCCAGTATGCTGAGTCGCTGTTCCTATACATATATATATATATATACAGTATATAATGCCATGGATGAGGCCAGTATGCTGAGTCGCTGTTCCTATACATATATATATACAGTATATAATGCCATGGATGAGGCCAGTATGCTGAGTCGCTGTTCCTATACATATATATATACAGTATATAATGCCATGGATGAGGCCAGTATGCTGAGTCGCTGCTCCTATATATATATATATACAGTATATAATGCCATGGATGAGGCCAGTAAGCTGAGTCGCTGCTCCTATACATATATATATACAGTGCCTAAAAGTAGTATTCAACCCCCTGCAGATTTAGCAGGTTTACACATTTGGAATTAACTTGGCATTGTGACATTTGGACTGTAGATCAGCCTGGAAGTGTGAAATGCACTGCAGCAAAAAAGAATGTTTTTTTTTTTTTTTGTAAATTGTGAAAAGTCTTTTCAGAGCGTCATTTATTATTCAACCCCTCAACCCACCAGAATTCTGTTTGGTTTCCCTAAAGTATTAAGAAGTAGTTCAGGCACAAAGAACAATGAGCTTCACATGTTTGGATTAATTATCTCTTTTTCCAGCCTTTTCTGACTATTTAAGACCCTCCCCAAACTTCTGAACAGCACTCATACATGGTCAACATGGGAAAGACAAAGGAGCATTCCAAGGCCATCAGAGACAAGATCGTGGAGGGTCACAAGGCTGGCAAGGGGTACAAAACCCTTTCCAAGGAGTTGGGCCTACCTGTCTCACTGTTGGGAGCATCATCCGAAGTGGAAGACTTATGGAACTACTGTTAGCCTTCCACGGCCTGGACAGCTTTTGAAAGTTTCCTCCCGTGCCGAGGCCAGGCATATCCGAAGAGTCAAGGCTAACCCAAGGACAACAAGGAAGGAGCTCCGGGAAGATCTCATGGCAGTGGGGACATTGGTTTCAGTCAATACCATAAGTAACGTACTCCACCGCAATGGTCTCCGTTCCAGACGAGCCCGTAAGTTACCTTTACTTTCAAAGCGTCATGTCAAGGCTCGTCTACAGTTTGCTCATGATCACTTGGAGGACTCAGACTGAATGGTTCAAGGTTCTCTGGTCTGATGAGACCAAGATCGAGATCTTTGGTGCCAACCACACACGTGACGTTTGGAGACTGGATGGCACTGCATACGACCCCAAGAATACCATCCCTACAGTCAAGCATGGTGGTGGCAGCATCATGCTGTGGGGCTGTTTCTCAGCCAAGGGGCCTGGCCATCTGGTCCGCATCCATGGGAAGATGGATAGCACGGCCTACCTGGAGATTTTGGCCAAGAACCTCCGCTCCTCCATCAAGGATCTTAAGATGGGTCGTCATTTCATCTTCCAACAAGACAACGACCCAAAGCACACAGCCAAGAAAACCAAGGCCTGGTTCAAGAGGCAAAAAATCAAGGTGTTGCAGTGGCCTAGTCAGTCTCCTGACCTTAACCCAATTGAAAACTTGTGGAAGGAGCTCAAGATTAAAGTCCACATGAGACACCCAAAGAACCTAGATAACTTGGAGAAAATCTGCATGGAGGAGTGGGCCAAGATAACTCCAGAGACCTGTGCCGGCCTGATCAGGTCTTATAAAAGACGATTATTAGCTGTAATTGCAAACAAGGTTATTCCACAAAATATTAAACCTAGGGGTTGAATAATAATTGACCCACACTTTTATGTTTAAAATTTATAAAAATTTAACGGAGCAACAAAACTTTTTGGTTTGTAAGATTTATGCATCTGTTAATAAATCCTGCTCTTGTTTGAAGGCTCTAACTTATTTGCATCTTATTAAACCTGCTAAATCTGCAGGGGGTTGAATACTACTTGTAGGCACTGTATATACAGTATGTAATGCCATGGATGAGGCCAGTATGCTGAGTCGCTCCTCCTATACATATATATATATATATATATATATATATATATACAGTATATAATGCCATGGATGAGGCCAGTATGCTGAGTCGCTGCTCCTATACATATATATATATATATATATATATATATATATATATATACACAGTATATAATGCTATGGATGAGGCCAGTATGCTGAGTCGCTGCTCCTATACATATATATATATATATATATATATATATATATATATATACAGTGGGGCAAAAAAGTATTTAGTCAGTCAGCAATAGTGCAAGTTCCACCACTTAAAAAGATGAGAGGCGTCTGTAATTTACATCATAGGTAGACCTCAACTATGGGAGACAAACTGAGAAAAAAAAATCCAGAAAATCACATTGTCTGTTTTTTTAACAATTTATTTGCATATTATGGTGGAAAATAAGTATTTGGTCAGAAACAAAATTTCATCTCAATACTTTGTAATATATCCTTTGTTGGCAATGACAGAGGTCAAACGTTTTCTGTAAGTCTTCACAAGGTTGCCACACACTGTTGTTGGTATGTTGGCCCATTCCTCCATGCAGATCTCCTCTAGAGCAGTGATGTTTTTGGCTTTTCGCTTGGCAACACGGACTTTCAACTCCCTCCAAAGGTTTTCTATAGGGTTGAGATCTGGAGACTGGCTAGGCCACTCCAGGACCTTGAAATGCTTCTTACGAAGCCACTCCTTCGTTGCCCTGGGGGTGTGCTTTGGATCATTGTCATGTTGAAAGACCCAGCCACGTTTCATCTTCAATGCCCTTGCTGATGGAAGGAGGTTTGCACTCAAAATCTCACGATACATGGCCCCATTTATTCTTTCATGTACCCGGATCAGTCGTCCTGGCCCCTTTGCAGAGAAACAGCCCCAAAGCATGATGTTTCCACCACCATGCTTTACAGTAGGTATGGTGTTTGATGGATGCAACTCAGTATTCTTTTTCCTCCAAACACGACAAGTTGTGTTTCTACCAAACAGTTCCAGTTTGGTTTCATCAGACCATAGGACATTCTCCCAAAACTCCTCTGGATCATCCAAATGCTCTCTAGCAAACTTCAGACGGGCCCGGACATGTACTGGCTTAAGCAGTGGGACACGTCTGGCACTGCAGGATCTGAGTCCTTAGTGGCATAGTGTGTTACTTATGGTAGGCCTTGTTACATTGGTCCCAGCTCTCTGCAGTTCATTCACTAGGTCCCCCCGCGTGGTTCTGGGATTTTTGCTCACTGTTCTTGTGATCATTCTGACCCCACAGGGTGGGATTTTGCGTGGAGCCCCAGATCGAGGGATATTATCAGTGGTCTTGTATGTCTTCCATTTTCTAATTATTGCTCCCACTGTTGATTTCTTCACTCCAAGCTGGTTGGCTATTGCAGATTCAGTCTTCCCAGCCTGGTGCAGGGCTACAATTTTGTTTCTGGTGTCCTTTGACAGCTCTTTGGTCTTCACCATAGTGGAGTTTGGAGTCAGACTGTTTGAGGGTGTGCACAGGTGTCTTTTTATACTGATAACAAGTTTAAACAGGTGCCATTACTACAGGTAATGAGTGGAGGAAAGAGGAGACTCTTAAAGAAGAAGTTACAGGTCTGTGAGAGCCAGAAATCTTGATTGTTTGTTTCTGACCAAATACTTATTTTCCACCATAATATGCAAATAAATTGTTAAAAAAACAGACAATGTGATTTTCTGGATTTTTTTTTCTCAGTTTGTCTCCCATAGTTGAGGTCTACATTTGATGTAAATTACAGACGCCTCTCATCTTTTTAAGTGGTGGAACTTGCACTATAGCTGACTGACTAAATACTTTTTTGCCCCACTGTATATATATATATATACACAGTATATAATGCCATGGATGAGGCCAGTATGCTGAGTCGCTGCTCCTATACATATATATATATATATATATATATATACACACAGTATATAATGCCATGGATGAGGCCAGTAAGCTGAGTCGCTGCTCCTATACATATATATATATATATATACAGTATATAATGCCATGGATGAGGCCAGTATGCTGAGTCGCTGCTCCTATACATATATATATATATACAGTATATAATGCCATGGATGAGGCCAGTATGCTGAGTCGCTGCTCCTATACATATATATATATATATATATATATATATATATATACACAGTATATAATGCCATGGATGAGGCCAGTATGCTGAGTCGCTGCTCCTATACATATATATATATATATATATATATATATATACACACAGTATATAATGCCATGGATGAGGCCAGTAAGCTGAGTCGCTGCTCCTATACATATATATATATATATATATATATATATATATATACACAGTATATAATGCCATGGATGAGGCCAGTATGCTGAGTCGCTGCTCCTATACATATATATATATATATATATATACACACAGTATATAATGCCATGGATGAGGCTAGTAAGCTGAGTCGCCGCTCCTATACATATATATATATATATACAGTATATAATGCCATGGATGAGGCCAGTATGCTGAGTCGCTCCTCCTATACATATATATATACAGTATATAATGCCATGGATGAGGCCAGTATGCTGAGTCGCTGCTCCTATACATATATATATATATATACAGTATATAATGCCATGGATGAGGCCAGTATGCTGAGTCGCTGCTCCTATACATATATATATATACAGTATATAATGCCATGGATGAGGCCAATATGCTGAGTCGCCGCTCCTATATATATATATATATATATATATATATATATATATATATATATATATATATATACTAGCTGAAGAGCCCGGCATTGCCTAGGCATAGTAAATATCTGTGTTTAGTTATAGCACCTCACTTCTCTTATTTTCTTCCTCACGCCTTTCATTTCCGCCTAACACTTGTCATTTCGACCTCACATCTGTCATTTTCCGATCACTCCACTATTTTCCCTCAGTCCTCTCATTTTGCACTCACAACTTTTCATTATCACCTCACACCTCTCATTTTCACCTCA